>NC_044402.1:44920497-45048846 GCF_006542625.1 Nomascus leucogenys | reverse complement strand
AATTCTCATCCAAAGTACTGATGAAGTAAGACAACGTCCGTCAACTTCTTTGTTGAGAAGTATTTGAAAGTTTGTAAAACAGAGGATGAGGCTGTTTACAAGGTTAGTATTATATAATATAATTTATCTGAAGACACACAAAATTATTACATTGAATAAAAAACTCATGGAGCACAACTAGCAAATAACTTTATTCATTTTCTCTTCATTACATTTTCAAAACCAGGCCATGGGACTGGTTCAGTTCCTTCTTCCCTCTTGGATGACTTTTATGGTCTTTTTCAGTTACCAAAAGTCCCCTGGTTACTTCTAGGGGTCTGGGCAGGGTGAGGACTGTCTGCTAGCTCCATCCTCTGCACAGGGGCCCCATGGCTCAGAAAACATAACAAAGGAAATGTGGGTACAGCAGTGGTAATAAGGGGCATGCTTGTTTTATTCCTGATCCTAGGGGGAAAGCTTTAAGTCTTTCTTCATTACGTACAATGATAACTATGGGGTTTTTACATATAACCTTTATCAAGTTGAGACAATTCCTTTCCATTCCTAGTTTGTTGAGTGCCTCATTGTGTTAGATTTTGTTAAATGCTTTTTTCTTCATCTATTGAGCTGTCACACAGGTTTTATCCTTTATTCTATTAATATGATACATTGCATTGACTTTTTATGTTAAATCTTACATTTATTTGATAGGTGTTCTTGGTCATGGCATATAATCTTTTTTTATATGTTGCTAGGTTACATTTCCTAGTATTCCACTGAGGACTTTTGTGTCTATATTTATCACAGATATTGTTCTGTAGCGTTTTTTGTTAGTGTCAATGACTTAAAAATTGCTATAAAATATACATAACATAAAATTACCATTCTAACCATTTAAGTGTACAATTCAGTGGTACGATGTATATTCACAATGTTATGAAATTATCACCACTATCCATTTCCAGAGCTTTTTCATCATTTCAAACAGAAATTCTGTACTCATTAAATAACTCCCCAATCCTGTCTCCTTCCAATCACTGGTAATCTCTATCCTACTTTATGTTTCCATGAATTTTCTTTTCTTTTCTTTTCTTTTTTTTTTAGACAGAGTCTCACTTTGTCACCAGGCTGGAGTGCAGTGGCGCAATCTCCACTCACTGCAACCTCCACCTTCCAGGTTCAAGCGATTCTCCTGCCTCAGCCTCCCAAGTAGCTGGGATTACAGGTGCATGCCACCACACGCAGCCATGTTTCTATGAATTTTCTTATTCTATTTACCTCATGTAATTGAAGTGATATACTATTTGTCCTTGTATGTCTGACTTCTTTCATTTAGCATAATGTTTTAAAGATTTATTCATGTTGTAGCATGTATTCAAATTTTATTTATTTTTACAACTGAAGAACATTTTACTGTATGTATAACCATACTTTTGTTATCCATTTTATCCACTCAATAATGGATGGATATTGTAGTTTTCTTTGCAGTAATGATTCTGTCTCTTTTTTGGTTTCAGGGTTATATTGACCTCATAGAATAAATTGGAAAGTGTTCCCTCCTCTTTTATTTTTTGGTTTATAAGACAGCCTTAGCTTTCACTTCCTGCTTGTGCAGGGCCTCAAGGTCAGCCACTGGTGAATGAATAGGACTTTCTGTATTCCCAGGTCTTAAATGGGACACTTGTTAAACCCAGGATTATGTCAGAGCCTTTAAAAATCTCTAGGGTCATCTAATTCTGCAAGAGTTTCTTTTAAATTCCTAGCCAAACTATTGTTTGCCAAACTAAAACCATGGCCCTAGCTAGCTGTGATATTGCCAGGATATTGCTGTTGTTTCAGTAGCACCCTGGAGATAGGGATTTTTCCCTCCATACTCTGAACTCTGAGTCAAATCAAATATCCCAAACACCCTAAGAATAGAGATTTTTCAGGGAACTGGTTTTTTGTTTAAATATTGATAGTGCTCTAGCAATAATGCTTTTAGTATGGTTCTAAAAAAGATTTGTCTACTCTGTTGGCTGCCAGGCTGCCACCCATTCACAATCATGGTGCCACTAAGCTGGGAAGGAAAGGGAGGTAGGAATTACCTCACACTCAAATGTCACAGACCCCACTGTGTTATCAAGGTTCAGTAGTTTCTCTTAGACAATTTTCAGTTTGTTCTGTGGCTTTAGTTATTAGAATTTTGAAGTGGTTGATTTTTAGTTGTTTTGCCAATATTTTTATTGCTTTTGTGGGACAGTAAGTTCATGAAGGTTCTTGCTCTACTATTCCAGAAGTCTGTGTCCTCTAGGATTCTATATAGGTTAAAGAATAATGGCCAAATAGGCTGGGCGCGGTGGCTCATGCCTGTAATCCCAGCACTTAGAGAGGCCGAGGCAAGCGGATCACGAGGTCAGGAGATGGAGACCATCCTGGCTAACACGGTGAAACCCCATCTCTACTAAAAATACAAAAAATTAGCCGGGCGTGGTGGCGGGGGCCTGTAGTCCCAGCTACTCGGGAGGCTGAGGCAGGAGAATGGCGTGAACCCGGGAGGCAGAGCTTGCAGTGAGCCAAGATAGCGCCACTGCATACTCTGGCCTGGGCGAAAGAGCGAGACTCCTTCTCAAAAAAAAAAAAAAAAAAGAATAATGGCCAAATAAAAAGAGGGGGACAGTATGAGCCTCTTATGCGTTGTTCATTTTCTTCCAGCTTTGTGTTTTTTCATCATGTGTCTTTTCTTCCCTACTCCCTCTAACCTCCCATGGCTTTATCTCTGATGATTTAGTGTAATGAGAAGAGTCTTGGTGGCATTTGGGTACACCTAGGTTCAATCACCAGCTCTGTGACAATAAGCAAGATGTTTCCTTTGTTCAAGCCTAGTTTCATCATATAAATCAGGGGTGACACCCATTCTCATACAGTCATAATGAAGATTAAATGAGAAAACATTTAATATGCTTCAAACAAACCTGCATATACTAGGTATATAAATTAATAATATAATATTTAATATTTATTATCATAATACTCCCTTGTTTCTTTCATATTTCATTCCTTTTCCTTTTACTGACTTAATGACCTTTGATATTAAAATAATTACATAATGATTTTAGGAAGGTAAATTTTATAGAAAAAAAATGAAGATCATGTCCTCCATTTGCTGTGTAATCTTAAGCAAATTAACCACTTTGAGCCTTAGTTTCTTTTAAATGGAAATAATAATATATGCCTCTGGTATATTTGGGGCTGGCTGTGAGAATCAAATGAATTGATATATATTCTTGGCTTTGTATAGGCGTTGCACTATATACCGTATACCAATATACAGTAGCCTTTTGTCTATGAAGCAAGAGTATCTGGTTCTTGGGTTGGATTCACAGAACTGTTTTTTTTCTTCTTTTTTTGAGACAGAATCTCTCTCTGTCCTCCAGGCTGGAGTGCAGTGGTGTGATCTCGACTCACTGCAACCTCCACCTCCCAGGTTCAGGCGATTATCCTGCCTCAGCCTGCTGAGTAGCTGGGATTACAGGCACCTGCCACCACGCCAGGCTAATTTTTGTGTTTTTAGTAGAGATGTGTTTTCACCATGTTGGCCAGGCTAGTCTCAAACTCCTGGCCTCAAGTGATCCACCCACCTCGGCCTCCCAAAGTGCTAGGATTACAGACATGAGACAGTGCACCCAGCCTATTTTTTTCTTCTTAAGAAACAAATACAAAATGTAAAATAAGTTGCTTTTCATTGGTGGCACCATTTCCCCCCATTCATTAAGTTACATAAATATTTTGCCATATTCATTATATTGCAAGTGACATTTCTTGTTCATAGGCTTTTGGCTCAATATTTCTTTTAATTATTCAATTTTTGACCTAGGCTAAAATAGAAGAAAAGGCGATACACGAAAGGTATAGCAGGAGAAACATGTATGTGAACATAGCAGTAAATTATCTTAAGAAGCTAAGAGATCAAGGTAGTTTATTTTTTCAATTAATCAAGTGATAAGATAAAACCTGTAATTAGTACCTGACCATGAATACTTTTTCTCATTAGTAGGGCCATCTTTGGCTTATACCAAGGAATTTATTTTTAAAATAGTCTCTTTAGTGGAATATGTAGGTGGTACTTTTGGTTGAAAATCAGCTAGATTTGAAATTGGATGTATAAATATAACCGTATTGACAGAGGTTATCACTGAAATATTTAAACTTGTTTTCTGGTTATAAAAGTAACTCACTTCTATGTGGAATGGTATTCTCAACCTTGTTTTCATTATCGTCCCCCTAAAAAATCTTTGCAGACATTATTTTTTCTATCACCTCCCTCTTCCCCCTTCATAAAATTAGGTGCCAAGGGATAAGATTTTATAGGTAAGATTGAGTTTTGAAGAACCATATACAATCATAGTATTTAAGATTTTTTTCATCCCTCAAGAGTCAATTTTGCTCCCCTGTGGACAGTATCAGTTCCATCAAGAATGCATGGCATAAATTCAAATAATATAGAAAAACATAAAAAGTAAAAAGCAGCCAAGACAACTCTTTCATATTTCTTATTTAGACCCTTCTATGTATTACTGCAGAGATGTATATAGTTTTAAAATTTTTAATGAATATAATAATTTTATATATACAGTGTGTCTAGCTATTTTCACTGAATAAGGTATCATAGAGGCCTTGTCAGTTAATCTAGAATCTGTTAACATCTAGATCTATGTCATGCTTTTTATAATGGCTACGATATTCTATTATGTCGAATCTATACTGTAGATATTCTTTTCTATGGAACTTATACTAAAGATGCAAAAGTTAGCTGGGCATAGTGGTGGCCCAAACACATTTGGATATTTAGATTGCTTACATTTTTTCATATACGATTTTTTTCTCTGACTTTTGTAGATGATTATTTCATATAGAACAAATATCTTTTTCTATATATTCTGTGATAAACTTGAGTGTAACCTCTAACATTTTCTCCTACCTGATGATATGTATCCTAGCACAAATTCCTGTACACAGAAGCAAGGGTCTGCATGTTTGAAATTGGTAAATATTAGTAACTGCATCCAAAGAGTTGGCCCATTTATATATTCCCCTTCAGTGAAGTAGAAGTATATGTGTTTTTTCTCACACCTTGCCAAAGCTTATCATTTAGCCTCTCTCAGAGTGCAATGGTGTAGCGCAAAAATGAAGTTAGTCTTTTTTCTTTTCTTTTTGAGACAGGGTGAGGCTCTGTTGACCAGGCTGGAGTGCAGGGGTTCAATCCTTCGCCTCCCATGGTCAAGGGATCCTCCCACTTCAGCCTGTTGAGTAGCTGGGACTACAAGCATACTCCATCACACTCAGCTAATTTTTGTATTTTTTGTAGAGATGGGGTTATACCACATTGCCCAGGCTTGGTGTCACGTGCCTGAGCTCAAGCAGTCCTCCCACATAGACGTCCCAAAGTGTTGGGATTACAGGCATAAGCCACCGCGACTGGCCTGAAGTTAGTCTTTTTTAAAAAAATGTATTACTGGCAGAGTTAAAGTGGTTCTTTTTTTTCTTTCTCTCTCTTCTGCATCCCTCTTCCCCCTCCCCCATTTTTCATTGGTCTATTCATCTGGAACAACCTTTGCCTATCACCCTTTTAATGTGCTGCAAATCCATTCCTCAGTTTATCGCTTGCGCTTCTGCCTTATTTATGAAGTATTATTACATAGATGTGATTTCAAAGTGTAATCAGTCTCTTTGATTTCTGGGTTTTGTCTCAGACTATTCCAATCTCAAGAACATAAACTATCAATCTGTGATTTTTGTGGCATTTCTTATGTATAACACTTTAAATAGGAGTTTGTGGGTTTTGTTTGTTTGTTTGCTTGCTTGCTTGTTTTGAGACAGAGCCTCACTCTGTCACCCAGCCTGGAGTGCAGTGGTGTGATATCGGCTCACTGCAGCCTCTGCCTCCTGAGTTCCTGCCTCAGGATGTCAAGTAGCTGGCATTACAGGCACCCACCACTACGCCCGACTAATTTTTGTGTCTTTAGTGGAGATGGGGTTTCACCATGTTGACCAGGCTGGTCTCGAACTCCTGACCTCAGGTGATCCGCCCGCCTCAGCCTCCCAAAGTGCTGGGATTATAAGCATGAGCCACCACACCTGACCTCTTTAAATAGATTTAAATACATGTGTTAATATATGCAGGGTCTGTTAGGTTAGTCTTTACAGGTTAAGCTAACTTTTCCCCCTTCTATTCATATTAAATATAGCACATAGAAATGGAACGTAGAGGTCTTAGTACCTATTTTAAATATTTCCCATGAAAATAGAAATGGTTTGCAAGTTGTTACAGTTGTGGTAAATTATAATATAAAACATATCGACTCAAATTTAGACATAATCTATTATATAAAATGTATTAATTTGAGCAAATATCAAGTCTTGACATTTTTAATAGTTCAGTAGATTTAACTTTTTTCCCAGCTTGGAATTGGTTATGAAGATATTTGGACTCACATGTTGGATACTTGTTTTAAGATTAAATATTTTACCATGCTTATATCTTTTTTAATGTGCTATGTGTTTTCATGGAACAGACAAGAATAATTATTAATTTCAGAGAATATCTTGTATCTTTTAGTTGTGCCTAGAAGCAGTAATGACAAGACAACTGAATTTAGAGAGTAGGAACAGAAAAATAGGCCAGGCGCAGTGGCTCACGCCTGTAATCCCAGCACTTTGGGAGGCCGAGGCAGGTAGATCACGAGGTCAAGAGATCGAGACCATCCTGGCCAACATGGTGAAACCCTGTCTCTACTAAAAATACAAAAGTTAGCTGGCCATGGTGGTATACACCTGTAGTCCCAGCCACTCAGGAGGCTGAGGCACAAGAATTGCTTGAACCTGGGACGCAGGTTGCCGTGAGCTGAGATCGCGCCACTGCACTCCAGCCTGGCAACAGAGCAAGACTCTGTCTCAAAAAAAAAAAAACAAAAAAACAAGGGGGGGTGGTGGGGGAGGAACAGAAAAATGGTAAGCTTACTGTAATAATAGTAATAAACCTTGTAATCGTTACCTTAAGGGGAAAGTAATCTTGGTATACTACAAATATTAAATTACTGTGTTTACGAAGGGTCAACTGCATACGACGCATTTTTTATATCCTTTTAAAAAGTTAGTATAAATACACCATGGAATACTATGCAGCCATAAAAGAGTTCATGTCCTTTACAGGGACATGGATGAAGCTGGAAGCCATCATTGTCAGCAAACTAACACAGGAACAGAAAACCAAGCACTGCATGTTCTCACTTATAAGTGGGAGTTGAACAATGAGAACACATGGACACGAGCGGAACGTCACACACTGGGGCCTGTCCGGGTGGGAGGCAAGAGGAGGGAGAGCATTAGGACAAATATCTAATGCATGCGGGGCTTAAAACCTAGATGACGGGTTGATAGGTGCAGCAAATCACCATGACACATGTATACTTATGTGACAAACCTGTACGTTCTGCACATGTATCCCAGAATTTCAAGTAAAATAAAAAAATAGTATAAATAATAATAGTATAAATAGTAGCTGGGACTACAGGTGCCCGCCACCACGCCCGGCTAATTTTTTGTATTTTTTAGTAGAGACGGGGTTTTTCACTGTGTTAGCCAGGCTGGTCTTGAACTCCCGACCTCAGGTGATCCACCCGCCTTGGCCTCCCAAAGTGCTGGGATTACGGCGTGAGCCACCACGCCTGTCCTCTATGTGTTTTTAAAATCACAATGAGAAATTAAAAAATAAAATGAAAATAAGAAATGCTTAGCATATAAGAAAGTGAAGCAGTGAAGCCCACGAAGATACAGCGAGTTTGCTTACTCCCAGCTTGTCTGGCACTGTCCAGATCTTACTGCCGATAGTCCTGCACCCTGAGTAAAACCTCAGTCCCAGGCACACCAGATGTTCGGACATTCTATATGAAAACCAGAACATTTAAAGAAATGGTGTAAACAGAATAAAGGTATTTTGTTGAAAATAAAGTATAATGCTATCCTTACTTGGGAATCCCATTGCCTTTAAAGTGAAGCATATTACTGGGATGTAAACCTATATTTTTCTCTCTTGGCTCTTTAACAGAGTCTCCAGATCTGTCTTATTTATATTTCCTTCAAAATACTTTTGTGGTTTCTATCTTTTCTTCTTTCCGAGCCACACTTCAGCTTCATTCCTTATGCACAGGAGAGCCTGTTCTTGGTTTCTTTTCTTCCAGGTTCTGACTTTTAATCTGCCCAAATTGTAACTGGGGCATTTATTGACAAAGAGAAATTTGAACATGTAACAGCCTTTTTTTTTCTTCTAATTTTTCAGTGGTTTCTAATTAGGTAATTTCCTGAAAATTAAAGTTCTTAAAGTCTCTGATTTATTAGTTCGTCGTTCTTAATTTTTTAAGTTTTCTATCATTGTCTAGTAGAGTATGTCCAGTTGATAGGATATCTGAGGACATATTATCTCTCCATCAGTTTATTTCTGTATTACACACACTTTCTCTCCATTCTCTTCTTCAGACCTTCTGCACCACCTCCCTCCAACAGTTGTAACAAAAATGTCTCCAGACATTGCTGAATGTCCCGGGGAGGGGGCAAAATTTCCCCTGGTTGAGTACAGCTGATAGAAATAATGCCCAAATTTCAAGATTTTTTCCAAAGTGGTCTTCATATTCAATTCCCAAAGGTGTACTTAACATTGTTCTTTCTGAGCAGAGTACTTTCCCCATTTTCTCTACCTGGAGAGAACTCCAGGAAGCTGAGACCGGCCAGACCGCAGAGCTTGACCCAGGTTCCAAGACTGATGAATACCACGAGCAGAACAGTTAGGATGGCCTCTTGTTTGGTTCATCCTTGTGACAACATAATTGGCCCTCAGCTTTAATTGTAACAACTAGCTGGGGCAATAGCAATGACTCTAGAAGTTCTGCTATTTGGGGTTTACTTTTTACTGGGGACAAGTTGCTGTCATGGATCCTCTCTGTTTTCAAAACATACCAAAATCATGCACTACACTAAAGACCCAGGGTCTGTCACTGTAGATGCTAATCTGAATTCCCTCTGCCCTATATAAGCCTCAATGAGAACAATTAATTTAGCCACTTTGGCTGATTTAACGTGTGGCAAAGCTTGGCATTCAGGAGTTTTGTGATCAGTGATGGTATATCCAGGCTGGAAGGTCCCAACCTCTTTCCAGAAGTAGGAGCCATTATCATAGAGCATAAAGTCAACTTAGGAGAGAAGGGTTTCTGATACATCTAACCTAGAGTGAGACAGTGATCTGGTTTCAGTAGCACCATTGTGTGTACATGTCGAGGGGTTCCCTTATTGGACAAAATGTACAGGGTAGCAAGGGGTTTTTGGCAGCAAAGGATTGTGCTTGGGTGGGGAGGAGCCGTAATATTTCATTAGAAGTAAGTCGAGAAGCAAACGAGTGCTGATTGGTGCATTTTACAGAGTGCTGATTGGTGTGTTTTACAGAGCGCTGATTGGTGCATTTTACAAATCCCTTCTAGGACCGGAAAGTTTCTGATTGGTGTGTTTCACAATCCTCTTGTAGGACAGGAAAGTTCCCCAAGTCCGCACTCAACCCAGGAAGTGCAGCTGGCCTAACCTCTCACTGCCAGAGGCTAATTTCCATCGTGGTATTTCTCAGGCCCATAGATAGTGTAAATTCAAATCCAAACCAATATGGCTATTGAGTTATATTTAGAAATTACCATTTTTTTTCATTTTTTTGTCTACCCTATTGGAACCAAGACAAGCATATATTTTCACTTTCTTCTTATGGGGGTGGGATTTTCCTAGCCCAGGCACTTAACATGCTTCTCTTTAGAAATCCTAGATTTATGCAGAACGCATTTTAACCTATATTCCTCCCTGCATGGGCATCAGTCTCTGTCTCCTGAATTAGGTGCTCATGGTTCTGGGCCAGTAGTTACTGGGAGACACCCCAGGGCAAATGCCAGATGAGGACTCACACCTCTGGATTCAAATTTTTTTGCTCTTCTAGATATCTGAAAATTTGCCTTACTTTGACTCAGCCCATGCATTAAAGCAGACGCTTTTAAATGTTTTATGATGCATGTTTTAGGAAAGGGTCTGTCGGGGTATTTTTTCTTTCGATTTGCATTTTTCATTCAATTCTTCTTTCACACTATCCTAAGCGTTAATCAACTCGTCATTTATGTCAGTTAGTACAAAACTTCACTATCCTGTTCATTATCAGCATTTCGTTTCATTCTGCATAAGCCAGACTATTTATCTAAAAAAATTTAAAGAAATCTAAGGCCTTAAAGGATTCTTTCTCAAGGACTCTACTATTTGTATTTAGAGAAATGCTCATTTTTTCCACTGTTTTACTTTCTTCTTGGGTCACACTCTTTGATGACTGCGATCTTACAGAGGATGACAAAAGAGGGCCCACGCTAAGACAATGATACCTACTTGCCCTCTTGGATTTTATTTTCTTAGTGTTCTCAAAATATTAATAAAATGTCGAAAACAAATTATCATCAGAATGTGCTCTTCACTTAAAATTTCTCTCTTTAATAAGTTTTTGTTTCCTAGTTCCTTTGGTACCCTAATGTTTAGGTAAATATTGTCTGAGGAAAGGATGTGAAAGTCATAGCAAAATATGTGCTGGATTTGAATGAAAAATATCTGTTTCATAAAAGTTAAGCAGGCAACCAAAATTTACCTTTTTTAACCTAAATTATCTAGACATGTATTTACATTTCTGCTTCATTAAAATATATTTGGGATTGAACGTTCCTGAGACAGATTTTGGAATGCCTTCTCTAAAATATATTTTTTATCTTTTTGGACTAAACAGTTATTTAAAAATGAACTTAATGATTGCTAATTACTCAGTTATCTAAACACTTATTTAAAAATAAACTTAATGATTGCTACTCATTTATAATGCATTTCAAAATTAACTTTATTGTCTAAACCTTTTAATACAAATGTATTAAATTATGAAACAGGGAATTGGGTATTTTTGTTCAAATATCTATTCTCATCAGACTTAAACTATCACTCAGCTATATGATTAAAAATGAATTGCAGTCATTAAATTATTTCCCACTTATTTGTGGTATTTCTCCATATTAAAGGAGACAAACACTGCTCTTTGAATCTGATGATAGTTCTATTGATAATGGCCATCACAATCTAGTTACGCATTGTTAATAAGATCAAGGCATGAATAAAATTTCTCCCTTCTTTCCACTGAAAAACTACAAGTATAGGTCTTTGATAAGATGCTCCAACCATGGCCGGGCGTGGTGGCTCACGCCTGTAATCCCAGCACGTTGGGAGGCCGAGGCAGGCTGATCACAAGGTCAAGAGATCGAGACCATCCTGTCGAACATGGCAAAACCTCATCTTGACTTGGCGTGATCTGGTTTGTGTGAAGGCAATGAATGATTTTTTTTTTTTTTTTTTTTTTTTTTTTTTTTTTTTTTTTTTTTTTTTTTTTTTTTTTTTTTTTTTTTTTTTTTTTTTTTTTTTTTTTTTTTTTTTTTTTTTTTTTTTTTTTTTTTTTTTTTTTTTTTTTTTTTTTTTTTTTTTTTTTTTTTTTTTTTTTTTTTTTTTTTTTTTTTTTTTTTTTTTTTTTTTTTTTTTTTTTTTTTTTTTTTTTTTTTTTTTTTTTTTTTTTTTTTTTTTTTTTTTTTTTTTTTTTTTTTTTTTTTTTTTTTTTTTTTTTTTTTTTTTTTTTTTTTTTTTTTTTTTTTTTTTTTTTTTTTTTTTTTTTTTTTTTTTTTTTTTTTTTTTTTTTTTTTTTTTTTTTTTTTTTTTTTTTTTTTTTTTTTTAACATGAATGATACATAGATACACCAAAGCCTCCCACAAGAATCCTGGTTCCAAGATTCAAGAAGATGGATTAATGTTTTTCCATTAATTGTTTGAAATCATGTGATTTTTTCACTATGTGTCATCAATTTTAAAGTACTTCTGAGAAAACATAACCATCTACATGAGATGGCATTTTAAATTCATAAAAATATAGTATTTTCCTCAACTTTTATACATTTATGATACATTATTTCTTATTTCCCAGGAATTTTACTTACCTTTGTTTTGAATGATTAAAAAGGAAAAATAGCACTTTTTTCAGCACATCACCAAGATAACCTAGTTATTATTCTTCTCTTTATGAAGTAATTGAATTGGGACAGACAGCTTGCCAGGCCTGCTGCCACTTGTCAGCACTGCATCCCTACTTTCAACCACACTTGCATCTAATGACCATCTCTTTCATTAAATTTCTTTTACATCTTTTCTTCCTGAATGAGTGCATGATAGTTAATTTTCCTGTGCACTTGCATGTCTCAAGAAGGTTTTAATTCTTTTTGTATTGCATTAATATTTAAGTTAAATTTATAATTGCAAAATGATTTATACTCAGAACATTGAAGACTGCTTTGTTTTGTAACATCCTGTCAAAATGATGAGAAGTCAGATCATCCTTTAGGGAAAAATTGGTTTTGATTGGCATCAGCCTTTCCAACAGCAATGTTGGAGACAAGAATAAAATGAAGTAATATTTTTCAAGGATTAAAAGGAAACAAATTTTAATACTTGAATTATTTGCAGCCAAAATCTTTTAAATATATAAGCCCAGAAAGAGATGTTATAAAATAAGGCCTCAAAAGTTTTATTTCGAATAAATCCCTTTGAAAATGCCTAGAGGACACACTCCAGTAAGAAGAGAAATACACTGTGGTGTTAGAATTGAGGATTCAAGAATCAATGGTGGTGGTGTTTATCATACCCTAAAAAATACATGAAAATATAACATATTGAAAACAACCCTGAGTAAACTTCACAAAGTACCTCCTTCGACAAACGGCTGTCGTAATGGAGAAAGCAAAACCAGAGGTGGCAAGAGGAGGCTAGAGTACTTATTTGGTTTGCTGAGATGATACTAATTTTGACACATGGAGGAAATTGAGAAAATTAACATAAATAATGATATGACCACCATTACAATGTTAAAAATTTCCAGATTTCAAACAAATAGGAAAAGATTTGATCTATAGAGTGAGAGGTACAAATAGGAAAAAAGAAACAGTAAAGAAAGTATGAAAAATCATAAAATGAGATGACAGAAAGAAGTCGTAATAGAACAATAATTACATAAATCAAAGGCTAAGATTGGCAGGTAAAATTTTTAGGTGTCAAAAAAACACTCAATAAAACCTATTGAAAATAAATTAGTGGAAAAAATATATCAGGAAAATATGAATAAAAAGAGCTAGGTCCAATTTTTGATAAAAATTTGAATTCCCGTTGATAATATCCTAAAGAAGGAAAAATCTGTAGACCAATAGAGAGAAAGGAAAGGCACATTCAGACAAAGAAGATGTGTACGGAACACACCAGGGATATCAGAAGAGGCTGCTCATGGCCAGGAGCGGTGGCTCATACCTGTAATCCCAGCACTATGGGAGGCCCAGGTGGGTGGATCACCTGAGCTCAGGAGTTCAGGACCAGCCTGGGCAGCAAGGCGAAACCCCATCTCTACCAAAAATACAGGAAAATTAGCTAGGCATAGTGGCACATGCCTGTATGTGGTTCCAGTTACTTGAGAGGCTGAGGTGAGAGGATTGCTGGAGCCCAGGAGGCAGAGGTTGCAGAGAGCCCAGATCATGCCACTGCACTCCAGCCTGGGCAAGAAAGTGAGACCCCATCTCAAAACAAAACAAAACAAAACAAAACAAAACAAAAAGAAGCTGCTCAAGACCAGACTCAGCTCCTGGGCCTTGAACTCCAGTCTCATCTCACACCCTAAGATTCCTAAAGAATCAGTAACTTAGTTCACCCTACCCCACTCCTGACTTCTGGATGTAGCACAAGTTTCTAAACATATGCAAACAGTGAGGACTTCTATTTTGACAAAATAAGAAGAAATGGAGTCAAGGCAACATATAAAAGATATTTTTGCCAGTTTTATTAACAAAGAAAAATTGTATATATTTAAGGTGTGCAGTGTGATATTTTGATGTACATATACATTGTGAAATGGTGATTACCACAATCAAGCTAACATAGTCATCAGCTCACTTGGTTACCTTTTTACTTGTGTGTGTGTGGTGGAGAACACTTGAGATCTACTCTTTCAGCAAATTTCAAGTATAAATTATTATTGACTTTAGTTACTATGCTGTACATTAGATCTCCAGAACTTATTCATCTTATAACTGAAAGTTTGTACCTTCTGACAAACATTTTTTCTTTTCCCCCAACTGCCAGGCCCTAGTAAGCACTATTTTACTCTGTTACCATGAGTTTGACATTTTCTTAGTATGCATATAAGTGAAATCATGCAGGATTTTTTGTGTGTGTTCCTGGCTTATTTTACTTACCATAATAAACTCCAGGTTTATCCATCTTGTTACAAATGGCAGTATAAAGGCTAAATGATATTCCATTACATATGTGTGTGTGTCTGTGTGTGTGTGTGTAATACATTTAAAACATTCATTCATCCGTCAATGGACACAGGTAGTTTCCATATCTTGGCTGTGTAAATAACACTGCAAAGAACGTGTAAGTGTATATATATTTGAGATAGTGATTTTCTTTACTTTGGATATATACCTAGATGTGGGATTGCTGGATTATATGGGAGTTCCATTTTTAATTTTTTGAGGAAACTCCACCCTGTTGTCTGTAATGGCTGTACCAATTTACATTCCCATCAACTATCAACTAAGCACAAGGGTTTCTTTTTCTCAATATCCTCAGCAACATTTGTTACCTTTTTACTGTTATAATAGCCATCCTAATAGATGTGAGGTGATATCTCATTGTGCACTTTCCTGATGATTACTGATGGCAAACATCCTTTTATTAGTATATACCTATTGTCAATCGTATGTCTTTTAGAAATGTATCCCTTCAGGTCTGATATGGTTTGGCTGTGTCCCCACCCAAATCTCATCTTGAATTGTAGCTCCCATAATTGCCACATGTTGTGGAAGGGACCCAGTGGGAGATAGTTGAATCATGGGAGCAGTTTCCCCCATACTGTTTTTGTGGTAGTAAATAAGCCTCACAAGATCTGATTGTTTTATAAGGGATTTCCTTTTTCACTTGGCTTTCATTCTGTCTTGCCTGCTGCTGTGCAATATGTGCCTTTAGCCTTCCACCATGAGTGAGGCCTCCCCAGCCACATGGAACTGTGAGTCCATTAAACCTCTTTTTTTTTTTTTTGAGATGGAGTCTCGCTCTGTCACCCAGGCTGGAGTGCAGTGGTGTGATCTCGGCTCACTGCAAGCTCTGCCTCCAAGGTTCATGCCATTCTCCTGCCTCAGCCTCCCGAGTAGCTGGGACTACAGGTGCCCACCGCCATGCCTGGTTAATTTTTTGTATTTTTAATAGAGACAGGCTTTCACCGTGTTAGCCAGGATGATCTCAATCTCCTGACCTCGTGATCCGCCTACCTCGGCCTCCCAATGTGCCGGGATTACAGGCAGAGCCACCACGCCTGGCCAAACCTTTTTCTTTATAAATTACCTAGTCTCACGTATGTCTTTATCAGCATCATTAAAACAGACTAATACAAGATCCTTTGGAATTGTCTGAGTTCCTAATTTGGATATTAACTTCTTATCAGCTGTATAGTGTGTAAATATTTTCTCCCATTCTTTAGGTTGTCTTTTAATTGTATTGATTGTCTCCTTTGCTGTGCTGAAGCTTTTAGTTTGATTTACTCCCATTTGTCTATTTTTGCTTTTGTTGTCTCTACTTTTGGTATCAAATCTGAAAATTTATTACAATACCAGTATCAAGGAGCTTTTCTCCAATATTTATGTCTAAGAGTTTTACAATATTGGTCCTATGTTAGGTCTTTCATCCATTTGAGACGATTTTTGTATGTAGGATGAGATAAGGGTTCAGTTTCATTCTTCTGCATGTGGATATCCAGTTCTCCCAACACCATTTATTAAAGAGACTAAACTTTTATCATTGTGTAATCTTGGCCCCAATGCTGAAGATCAATTGATTGTAAAGGCATGGATGTATTTCTTTCTGTGCTCCCTATTCTGTTCTCTTGGCCTACATGTCTGTTTTTATGCCAGTACCATACTATTTTGATTACTATACCTTCACAATTTAGTTTGGAATAAGGTAATGTGATGCTTCCACTTTTGTTTTTTCTGCTGAAGGATGTTTTGACTGTTTGGGATCTTTTGTGGTTGCATATGAATTTTAGAATTGCTTTTTTCCATTTCTTTGAAAAATGCCCTTGAAATTTTGATAGGGGTTGCATTATGTCTGTAGATCATGCTGAGTAATAGGGATATGTATCTTCTTCAAATTCTTTCATCAGTGTTTTATAGTTTTTGGTATATACAAATTTTACAGTCTTATTTAAATTTATTCCTAAGTAGTTAATTTTTTGATGCTATTCTAAATGAGATTGTGTTCTTTCAGATGGACTCTCACTCTGTCACCCAGGCTGGAGTGCAGTGGTGCGATCTCAGCTCACTGCAAGCTCCGCCTCCTGGGTTCACACCAATCTCCTGCCTCAGCCTCCCGAGTACAGGTGCTTGCCACCACGCCCGGCTAATTTTTTGTATTTTTAGTAGAGACAGGGTTTCAGCGTGTTAGCCAGGATGGTCTTGCTCTCTTGACCTTGTGATCTGCCCACCTCGGCCTCTCAAAGTGCTGGGATTACAGGTGTGAGCCACTGTGCCCGGCCCGAGATTGTTTTGTTAATTTCTTTCTGGGATACTTCGCTGTTAGTATATAGAAATGTAACAGGTTTTTTAATGTTAATTATGTGTTCTGCAAATTTGCTTGTTTCTTAATTTTAACAGGTTTTAATTGGAGCCTTTAGAATTTTCTCTATATAAGATCATGTCATTTCAAATAGAGACACTTTCACTTCTTTTCCAATTTGGATGCCTTTTATTTCTTTTCTTACCTAATTGCTCTGCTAGGACTTACAGACTTTTTCAGAAACCCC
This sequence comes from Nomascus leucogenys, assembly GCF_006542625.1. NCBI lineage: Eukaryota > Metazoa > Chordata > Mammalia > Primates > Hylobatidae > Nomascus > Nomascus leucogenys. The sequence goes on along the minus strand of NC_044402.1, from coordinate 45,031,892 downwards.
CCAAAATAATCTAAGGGAGTCCATTGTCACTAGACCTGCTTTATAAGAAATCTTAAAGGGAGTTCTTCAAACTGAAATGCAATAAGACTAATTAGTATCATGAAACCATATGTAGTTATAAAAAGTCACTGGTAAAAGTAACTATACAGTCAAATTCAAAATATTCCTAATACTGTAATGTTGCAGTATAATCACTTTAACTTTTAAAAGGTTAAAAGACAAAAAAATTACAAATAAATATAACTACAAAATAAAGAAAAAAATAAATGCTGACATCAAAAAAACAAAAAGTGGAGGAGAGTAAAGTGTAGGGTTTTGTATGTGATTGAAGTTAAGTTGTTATCAACTTAAAATAGATCATTATAACTACAATCATACATTTCTTAATGTGGATATGTTCTGAATAATGCCTCATTATGCAATTTTGTCATGATGTGAATATCATAGAGTATACTTACACAAAATTAGATAATACCACCTACTACACACCCAGGCTATATGGTATAACCTATTGCTTCCAGGCTACAAATCTGTACTGCATTGTACTATACTGAATGCTGTAGGCAACTGTAATACAATGATAAGCATTTGTGTATCTAAATGTATCTAAACATATAAAAGATACAATAAAAATGTTATAACCTTATGGGGCCAGCATTGTATATGTGGCCCATCAATGACCAAAACATCTTTATGTGGAACATGAGAGCATACGATGTTTTATGTAAGCCTCAGGATAATCGCAAAGACAAAACAGGTAATAGATACACATGAAAATTTTACCACGTTTAAAAAAGAATTAATACTAAGACACAGAAAAGAATCAAAGTATACCACTACAGAAAATAATCAAAATAATCAAATCATGCACAGCAAAAGAGAAATAAAAGAACAAAGAAACTGCAAAACGCCTATCAATAGTTACTTTAAATATCAGTGGACCAAATTAGAAAAGACACAGAATAGCTGAATGGTAGTAAAATGAGAACCAAATATATGCTGCCTATAAGAGACTCACTTCACCTTTAGAGACACATACACTGAAAGGAAAGAGAGGGAACAAAAAAAAGAAAGAGTAGCTATTCTTACAACAAACAAAATAGACTTTAAGTCAAAAACTGTAACAAGAGACAAAGAAAGTCATTATAGAATGAGACAAGGGTCAATTCATCAAGAGGATATAATTACTACAAATATATATTCTCCCAACATTGGAGCACCTAATTACACAAAGCAAATATTAACAAATCTGAAGAGCAAAGTGACAACAATAATAAAATAACAGTAGGGGACTTCCATATCCCACTTTCAACAATGGATTGATCATTCAGACAGATAATCAATAAGGAAACAGATGACTTGAACCACACTATAGATCAAGTGGACCAGACATATACAGGACACTACTTTCCAAAACAGCAAAATACACATTCTTCTTGAGCATACATACTACATTCTCCTACACAGGTCATATATGGGCCAGAAAACAAGTCTTAGCAAATTTAAGAAGATTGAAATCTTACCAAGTATTCTTTTTGACCACAGTGGCATGAAACTGAAAATTGAAAACAGGAAAAACTTAGAAAAGTGACAAATATGTGGAAATCAACCAACGCACTCCTGAACAACGAATAGATCAAAGAAAACATCAAAAAAGAAATAAAATTTCTTGAGACAAACTAAAATGAAAGCACAACATACTAAAACTTATGAGATGAAGCAAAAGCAATTCTAACAGGGAAGTTTATACAGATAAGTGCTAAATGAAGAAAAAAGATCTCAAATAAACAACAAACCTCAAAGAAATAGAAAAGAAAAAAATGAAGCCCAAAATTAGAAGAAGGAAGGAAATAACAAAGATCATAGCAGAAATAAATGAAATAGACTAGAAAAACAATAGAAAAGATCAATGAAATGAAAAGCTGATTTTTTGAAAAGATAATGGCCGGGCACGGTGGCTCATGCCTGTAATCCCAGCACTTTGGGAGGCCGAGGTGGGCAGATCACGAGGTCAGAGATCGAGACCATCCTGGCTAACATGGTGAAACCCTGTCTCTACTAAATATACAAAAATTTAGCGGGGCGAGGCGGCGGGCGCCTGTAGCCCCAGCTATTCGGGAGGCTGAGGCAGAGGAATGGCATGAACCCGGGAGGTGGAGCTTCCAGTGAGCCGAGATTGCGCCACTGCACTCCAGCCTGGGAGACAGAGCGAGACTCCGTCTCAAAAATAAAATAAATAAATAAAATAAAAATAATAAAAATTGACCAACATTTCACTAGGCTAAGAAAAAAGAGAGAAGCCTCAAATAAATAAAATTAGAATAAAAAAGCAGATATTAAAATTGGTACCATAGAAATACAAAGGATAATAACAGTCTACTCTAAACAACTATGTGTCAACAAATTGTTTAACTTAGAAGAAATAGAGAAATTTCTAGAAACATACATCCACTAAGACTGAAACATGAAGAAATAGAAAATCAACACAAATAATGAGTAAAAATATTGAGTCAGTGGTCAAAAAGCTCCTGAAAAAGAAAAATCCAAGACCAGATAGCTTAGTGGAGAATTCTAGCAAATGTTTAAAGAAGAATTAATACCATTTCTTCACAAACTCTTCCAGAAGTTGAAGAGGAGGGAACACAAACATTTTTTATGGGGCCAGCATTACCCTGATTACAAAGACAGAAAGGGACACTACAAGGATGACAGATACTTTTAAGGTGCAAATGATGTATTCTTGGATTTGGAAATACAGGATTTGTTTGTACAAAGATTTGTGTGTGGATAGGTGGATGTGTACTGGTGTGTGCATGCATACATATACAAGCTTACCTTGTTTTATTGCACTTCACTTTATTACGCTTCTCGGATATTGCAGTTTTTACAGGCTGAAGGTTTATGGCAACCCTGCATCAAGCAAGTCCACCAGTGCCACTTTTCCGGTAGCATGTGCTTATTTTGTATCTCTGTGTTACATTTTTGTAATTCTTGCAATATTTCAAATGTTTTGTTATTATTATATCTGTTATGGTGATCTGTGATCAGTGATCATTGATATTACTATTGTCATTGTTTTGGGGCATCACAAACCATGCTCCAAAAGACAGTGAGCCTAATTGATACATATGTGTGTTCGAATGGTTCCATCGATCTGCCCTTCCTCCACCTCCCCGTCTCCTCAGGTCTCCCTGTTTTCTGAGACACAGTAATACTGAAATTAGGCCAATTAATAACTCTACAAAGGCCTCTATGTGTTCAAGTGAAAGTAAGAGTCACACATCTCTTATTTTAAATCAAAAGTGAGAAATGATTAAGGTGAGTGAGGAAGGCATGTTAAAAGCTGAGACAGGCCGAAAGCTGGGATTCCTACACCTAACAGTTAGCCAAACTGTGCATGAAATTTTCTTGAAGGAAATTAAAAGTATTACTCCAATGAACACACGAGTGGTGTGAAAATGAAACAGACTTACGCTGATATGGAGAAGGTTTGAGTGGTTTGGATAGAAGATCAAACCAACCACAACATTTTCTTAAGCCAAACCCTAATTGAGAGCAAGGCCCTAACTCTCCTTAATTCTCTGAAGGCTGAGAGAGGTTGGGAAGCTACAGAAAAAAAGTTTGAAGCTAGCAGAGATTGGTTCATGAGGTTTAAGGAAAGAAGTCTTCTCCATAAGATAAAACAGCAAGGAAAAGCAGCAAGTGCTGATGTAGAAGCTGCAGCGAGTCATCCATAAGATCAGCTAAGATAAGCAACAAAGGTGGCTACACTAAACAAAGGTTTTTACTGCAGATAAAACAGCCTTATATTGGAAGAAGATGTCATCCAGGACTTTCACAGCCAGGTAGCAAAATAAATGCCTGGCTTCAAAGCTTCAAAGAACAGGATGACTCTTTTGTTAGGGGCTTAAGCTGAAGCCAAAGCTCATCTACCATTCTGAAAATTCTAGGGCCCTTAAGAACTATGCTACATCTACTCTGCCTGTGCTCCATAAATGGCACAAAGCCTGAATGACAGCACATCTGTTTACCACATGAATATTTTAAGCTCACACCTGAGAACTACTGCTTTAAAAAAAGATCTCTTTCAAAATATTATTGTTCATTGACAATTTACCTGGTCACCCAAGAGCTCTGATGGAGAACTACAAGAAAATTAAAGCTGTTTGCATGCCTGCTAATACAACATCCATTCTGCAGCCCATGGATCAAGTGTTTAGACTTTCAAGGCTGATTATCTGAGAAATACATTTTATAAGACTGTAGCCACCATGTATAGTCGTTCCTTCGATAGATCTGGGCAAAGTAAGTTGAAAACCTTCTAGAAAGGATTCACCATTCTAGAAGCATTTGCAATTCATGGGAGGAGGTTAAAATTAAGAACATTTGTGATTCATGGGAGGAGGTCAAAATATCAACATTAAAAGAAATTTGGAAGAAGTTGATTCCAATCCTCACGGATGACTTTGAGGGTTCAAGACTTCCGTGCAAGAAGTAACTGCAGATATGGTGGAAATAGCAAGAGAACTAAGATTAAAAGATGTGAAGAGAACTTAAGATGTGGCTGAATTGCTGAAATCTCATGATAAAATTTTAACAAATGAGAACTTGGATGAGCAAAGAAAGTGGTTTCTTGAGATGGAAGCTACTCCAGGTGTAGATGCTGTGAACCTTGTTGAAATGACAACAGAGTATTTAGAAAATTGCATCGACTTAGTGGATAAAGCCGTGGCAGGGTTTGAGAGGATTGTCTCCAATTTGAAGGAAGCTCTACTGTGGGTAAAATGCTATCAAACAGCATTGCATGCTACAGAGGAATCTTGAAAGAAATAGTCAATTGATGCAGCAAACTTAATTGTTGTCTTATCTTAAGAAATTGCCACAGCCACCTCACCTCCAGCAGCTCCCACCATGATCAGTCAGCAGCCACAACACGAGGCAAGGCCACCGACCAGCAAAAAGATCATGACGCTGAAGGCTCAGGTGATTGACAGCATTTTCAAACAGTAAAATAATTTTTGACTAAGGTATGTACATTGACTTTTTTAGACATAATGCTATTGCCCACTTAACAGACTACAGTATAGTATAGACCTAGCTTTTATATGCACTGAGAAACCAAAACTTCTGTGTGATTTGCTTTATTACCATATTTGTTTTATTGCAGAACTGGCCACCAGAATCTTCCATTCCCCTAGAACGCCCTTCAGCCAAGCCACGTGTTTTCCCCTCACCCATCATACACCCCCCCCATTCTGGCCTGCCCTCCACCTCCTCCAAAAGCCTTCATTGCTCCCCCACTGCTGGACTGCACTCTGACTCCATCTCACCATGACTCGGGGCACTTCCATTGGGCACTGCCCTAAAAAGCTCATCTCCACAGTGGCCTGAAACCAAACCCACAGTGTCTCTGAGGTATGCCTATATAGCAGTCCCATAAGTTATCGTGCACTTTAAGCATTACCAAGTCCAGAACTGTAAATGCCATACATCTACAGAAATACCACTTGAAGATTTAACTACTTATAATTCTTTCATAATTAGAATTACAAATTTTGAATATTAATTATTGTAATTGGGGGAGGGGCCAAGCTGGTTGAGGAGAAACAGCTCTACTCTGCAGCTCCCACTGAGACAAACATGAGCAGCCAGTGAATTCTGCAGCCAGTGAATTCTGCATTTCTAACTGAAGTGTCCAGATTCCCTCATTGGGACTGACTAGGCAGTTGGTGTGACCCATGGAGAGCAAGGCAAAGCAGAGTTGGGCAACAGTTCACCCAAGAGGTGCACAGGGCAAAGGGACCTCCCTCCTCCAGCCAAGGGAAGCAGTGAGGGATTGTGCTACCCGCCCGGGGAACTATGCTTTTCCCACAGATTTTTGCAAACCCCAGATCAGGTAATCCCTTGTGAGCCCACACCACCAGGGCCCTGGGTCCCAAGCACAAAGCTGTGCAGACCCATAGCAGGGGCTCCAGTCGGCAGCCACTTGGGCAGGTACTGAGCTGTAGGAGTTTTTGCATACTCTGGTGGCTTGCAGAAATCCAGTGAAGCAGGAGAAATCCAGTGAAGCAGGAGATCCATCAACTCCCATGAGAAGGGGGCTGAAGCCAGGGAGCCAAGCAGACCCACTCCCACGGAACCACACAAGCTAAGACCCATTGGCATGGAATCCCCACTGGCCAGCACAGCATCCTGGAGTCTGCCTAAGAAGACCAAGTTCCTGGGGGGAGGGGTGACCGCCATTACTGCGGGTCTAGTCGGTGGTTTTCCCCTTCCAGTGCTAGGAGACTGGGTGGTTTGCGCTGGGCAGAATTCCCCACAGTGCAGTAGAGAGGCTGTGGCAGATATACCATTACTGTATATCCAAAGGAATATAAATCATTCTATTACAAAGATACATGCATGTGTATGTTCATTGCAGCACTGTTCCCAATAGCAAAGACATGGAATCAACCCAAATGCCCACCAATGATAGACTGGATAAATAAAATGTGGTACATATACACCATGGAATACTATGCAGCCATAAAAAGGAATGAGATCAAGTCCTTTGCAGGCATATGGATGAAGCTGGAAGCCATTATCCTCAGCAAACTAACACAGGAACAGAAAACCAAATACCACGTGTTCTCACTTACAAGTGGGAGCTGAACAATGAGAACATATGGACAGAGGGAGGGGAACAACACACCCTGGCACCTGTCAGGGGAGGGCCGGTGGTAGAGAGAGCTTCAGGAAAAATAACTAATGCGTGCTGGGTTTAATACCTAAGTGATGGGTTGATAGGTGCAGCAAATCACCATGGTACACATTTGCCTATGTGAGAAAACTGCATGTCCTTCACATGTATCCTGAAACTTAAAATAAAATGAATACATAAGTACATAAATTTTAAAAGATAAAAAAATCTTAATTGTATGTGGGTAGGTCCCTTTGATTGAAAGTCAGATAGAAATAATTTTTTAAAACTTGCTATTCAAAATTTGCAAAACTAAGAGTAAAAGAAATTTACATTTTTTCTCTGTATTGATACAAGACAAAAACATTGTGTGGAAAAGCTGGAGTTGAGGACGAATGAGATTCTGAGAATAAAAATCCCTGGTACATAGCCAAAATTTCAGAACTTCAGATTTTCAAGGGCTATAAAATAGGTAACTTCAAGCCACCGTCTCCAATAGATAAAAGGAACCAGGTAATATCTATGTTCCAGGGAGAAAGAATAGAAAATCGGCTCAGCTCTATCACTGACAAAACTTAGTGAGAAGGAGGGATGTGGGAGGTGGGAGGGTGGGGTGATCCCCGGCTTGGGGGGGTAGAGAGGGGCTGTGCTTTAGCCTCCCACTCCTCCTGCCCCTCCCCCTCCCGCCATCCCTCCCCCTCCCACTGCCCCTCCCCAACAAAGGAGCCCTTTGTGATGTCAAGGCCCCAGCTCTGTGACACAGGCCTGGGCCCCAGTCCCTGGTCTCCACCGGGATGCCCAGAGCTCAGTTGCTTGAAAGCAACGCGCCTATTCACATGGAGAATCTTCCCTTTCCTTTAAAATTACTTAGCGCCTCATCACTGAACGCCCCCAGCCCCACACCATGGGTGTTGGATATCCTCCTCACCTTGGTGTTTGCCCTGGGGTTATTCTTCCTATTACTCCCCTACTTCTCTTACCTCCGTTGTGACGACCCCCCCTCACCATCGCCTGGGAAGAGAAAGGTGAGGAGCCCTCAGTTCAAACCCACAGAGCTTGATTCTCTCCTTTCTTTTTATTATTAGTTCCACTTTTCCAAATCCAGTGGAGAGACTTCTGCGATGGGAAGTCTCAGAAGAGACCAGAACATCATGCTTCCAGGGAGAGGCAGGGCAGCCAGGGCTTGGTAGGGGTAGATCGTGTACTGGGATTTCCATCCCAAGCTCTCAGTCCATCTGTGGGGGAGTGCAGGAGGCATCAAGGAGAAATCAAACCCGTGGACTCAGCCCCAGGACCGGTCATGAGACTGGGGAGGTCCCTGTCGGAGACAAGGCCCTGAGCCCTGGCTCATCAGCCACTTTCTGGGGCAGGTGGCTCGGGGCCCACCCTCCTCTGTGTGGGGTGATCTGGGGCCTGTGCTGGGCCCCCAAGGGCCTCCCACCGGGGTCTGACGTCTCCTCTGGTCTCCTGGGAAGCAGAATCCTACCTGACAGCTCAGCAGTTCCTGCGGGCCTGAGCCTGGGTGTCCTGGAGAGGAGGAACAGGGACTGACGTCGTCCGTGGTGGACCTCATATTGAAAATCCCTGTGTGTCTGTGTGTTATTTTTACTTTATTTATTTTATTTTATTTTTTGAGACGGAGTCTTGCTCTGTCGTGCAGGCTGCAGTGAAATGGAGAGATATTGGCTCACTGCAACCTCTGCTTCCCGAGTTCAAGCTATTTTCCTGTCTTAGCCTCCTGAGTAGCTGGGATTACAGGCACCCGCCACCACACCTGGCTAATTTTTGTATTTGTAGTAGAGACGGGGTCTCACCATGCCCAGGCTGGTCTCAAACTCCTGACCTCAGGTGATCCACCCGCCTCGGCCTCCCAAAGGGCTTGGATTACAGGCGTGAGCCACCACACCCCGCCCCCTCTTCCTGTTTTTCTAAGAAGAAAAGGAGTTTGTCATCCATTTAAACATGAGTGGGAGGAAGCACACAGAGCTCCCTGAGCAAGACTAAGACAGCCATGTGGTTCGTGAGTGCAGCGTGCTGCGGCTGGGCTGGGGGCGGAGAGGGAGAGCTGGTCCTAGCTCCTCGCCGTTTCTTGTCTCCCAGCGTCATCTTGTCTCCCCACGTCATCGTGTCTCCCAGTGTCCAGTACGGTGGAGGGGGAGGCCCAGAGGCAGGATGAAAAACCACAGTCTGAGAGGTAAGGCTCTGCCAGGGCACACTAAGATTAATTTGATCTCGTCTGTCCCAGAGGGAACTGACTCTGAAGAAGTCAGTTGAAGAAGCCTGAGGTGGGGGCTCCTAGGAAGGAAATCAGAACCCCGGGTCCTTCTCAGATTCCATGCCGGAATGAAGCCATGGTGGGCCAGGGACTGGGCATTACCCAGCAGGGGGCAGTGTGTGTGTCCTGGGGAGACCAATGCCTGCCTGGATGCGGAGGGGGGTGAGGGGGCCTCCCGCTCCCTGGGAACAGCTGTTCAACTCTGCTAAGGCTGATAGCTCTTTGAGACCACCCCAGTCCTTTCTCCCCACAGGGCAGTTGTGAGGACTGTGGGGGTGGGGGGTCCCTGTGTGGAAGCCCTTTGTGAATGACAAAGCCCTGCCCTCCATGCCTTGCTATTACCGTTGGGCCATGTGGCTTTGGACACAGATGTGTGGGTTCCAGGGTCTAATTCCCCATGGTCTTCCCTGAAGAAACAGCCACTCAGCCTCCTGTGAGATCCCAGGCCCCTCCCTCACTGCCCTAACCCGGTCTCCTGATTTCCAGCTTGTAGACAGTGCCCGAGAGGCCTGGAGGAGACCTGGGACCTGCTTTCACACCTGCAGAGGTGAGGCACTTCCCCTTCCCTGCATCCTTCCTACCAGGGCTGGGATGCAACCCCAGGGCCATAGGCAGCCTGGAGCTGACCTGGGATGGGGAGACCTGGGGGGCAGAGGATGGGAGTACAACCCTGGGGCGAGGGATAGCAGGAGAATCGGGCACTCAGGGTGTGGGGTGGTGGAGGGGCTGTGGCCCGAGCGCCCACTCTGCCCTTCGGCCCCACCTGCTCCTGGCTGCAGCTCATGCCTCCTGTCTCCTGCAGCCTCCTGGAGCCACACCTTGACAAAGGTGGCCTTTCTCAGCTCTCCGGTCCAGACCTCCCAGGTGAGGTGGGCAGAAGAGCACCTGATGGAGCCTCCCGGTCCTCTCATGAGCCTATAGAAGATGCTGCTCCCATTCTCTCCCCGGTAGCTTCCCCGGATCCTCGAGCCAAGCATCCTCAGGATCTGGCCTCCACCCCATCACCAGGCCCAAGGACCACCTCAGTCTCCTCCCTAAGTGCCTCCCAGCCACCAGAACCTTCCCTTCCCCTAGAACAGCCCTCACCCGAGCCACCTGCACTTTTCCCTCACCCACCACACACGCCTGATCCTCTGGCCTGCTCTCCGCCTCCTCTGAAAGGCTTCCCTGCTCCCCCCCTGCGGGGCTCCACACTGATGACTCCATCCCCTGAGGGGGCACTTCCACTGGGCACCGTCCCTCAAAGCTTGTCTCCACATGGAGATTTGGCGGCTTCTGTCCCAGCCATCGCAGGCCTTGACAGCTCAGTCAGTCGTGTTTCTGCCTCCTCCTGGTGGCAGGAGACTACCAGAACCTGGTGCGCCTTCAACTCATCAGTCCAGAAAGATCATCTTTCCCGCCACTCACCAGAGACCTGTCAGATGGAAGCTGGTAGCCCGTTTTTGCTCAGCTCTGATGGCCAGCATGCCGTGGGGATACAAGTCACAGAAAGAGCCAAGGTCAACATTTGGAAAGAAAAAGAAAATGATGGATCATTTACAGACCAAATGACCCCAGAAAAGCACTTAAATTCTTTGGGGAATTTAGTGAAATTGGATGCTGAGCAGGACACCACAACCCCAAAACCATTCTGGAACATGGGAGAGAACTCGAAACAGCTGCCCAGTCCTCAGAAGCTCTCAGATCCTAGGCTGTTGCAGGAGAGTTTTCGGAAGCATTATAGCCAGCTTTTCTGGGGCCTCCCCTCTCTGCACAGCGAGTCCCTGGTGGCTAATGCCTGGGTAACTGACAGGTCTTATACTTTACAGTCTCCTCCTTTCTTGTTCAATGAAATGTCCAATGTCTGCCCAGTTCAAAGGGATACTACACTGTCCCCACTGCCTTTCCAGGCCCAGCCCCTGTCCCATCTGGGGCCCGAGTCCCAACCCTTTATTTCATCCACACCCCAATTCCGGCCCACACCTATGGCTCAGGCCGAGGCTCAGGCCCATCTTCAATCCTCTTTCCCTGTCCTATCTCCTGCTTTTCCACCCCTGATTAAGAACACTGGAGTAGCTTGCCCTGCATCACAGAACAAAGTGCAAGCTCTCTCCCTACCTGAAACTCAGCACCCTGAATGGCCTTTGTTGAGGAAACAACTAGAAGGTGGGTTAGCTTTACCCTCTAGGGTCCAAAAATCTCAGGACATCCGTAGTGTCTCCACTCCTAACCTTCCCCAGGAAAGCTTGACATCCATTCTGCCTGAGAACTTTCCAGTCAGTCCTGAACTCCAGAGACAACCGGAGCAACACATAAAAAAGTGGATCATCCAACACTGGGGCAACCTGGGAAGGATCCAAGAGTCTCCAGATCTGATGCAGCTTGGGGACGAATCGCCAGGGACAAGTCAGGCCAAGGGCAAACCCAGGCCCTGGCAGTCCTCCATGTCCACAGGCGAAAGCAGCAAGGAGGCACAGAAGGTGAAGTTCCAGCTAGAGAAGGACCCGTGCCCACATCTGGGGCAAATTCTGGGGCAGACCCCACAAAATCTATCCAGGGGCATGGAAAGCTTCCCAGGGAAGGTTCTGGGGGCCACCTCTGAGGAGTCGGAAAGGATCTTGAGGAAGCCCTTGAGGAGTGACTCGGGAAGTGATTTACTAAGATGCACAGAGAGGAATCGTATAGAAAACCTCCTGAAAGCCCACATAGGCAGGAGGTTGAGCCAGACCAACGAGGGCTTGGTCCCCCTGACTGTGCGTCGATCCTGGCTTGCTGCCAACCAGGCTTTTCCCGTGCCCAACACCCACGTGAAAACCAGCAATCTAGCAGCCCCGGAAAGTGGGAAAGCCTGTGTGAACACAGCCCAGGTGCTTTCCTTCCTCGAGCCGTGTGCTCAGCAGGTGCTGGGAGCCCACATTGTGAGGTTACGGGCCAAACACAGGTGGGGTCTACCCCTCACGGTCCTCAAGCCCATTCGGTGCTTTAAACTGGAAAAGGTTTCATCCTTGTCCCTTACACAGCTTGCCGGTCCCTCCTCAGCCACCTGTGAATCTGGGGCTGGCTCAAAAGTTGAGGTGGCCACGTCCCTTAGAAAGCCACCAATGGCAAGTCTGAGAAAGCAGGTGCTGACCAAAGCATCTGTTCACATGCCAGAGAGTCTTCTGGCCTCCTCACCTGCATGTGAGCAGTTCCCGATGGTCCCACGAGGGATGCCATCTTGGAATGGTCATGGGCCCTTGAAGGCTCCTTCAGCTGGACAGGAGGGCAGGTGGCCATCTAAGCCCCTCACATACAGCCTCACAGGCAGCACCCAGCAGAGCAGGAGCTTAGGAGCCCAATCTTCAAAGGCTGGAGAGACCAGGCAGGCAGTGCCACAACCCAGAGTCCCCTTGGGAACCTGTAGGCTGGCAAACCTCCAAGCCACAAGTGAGGATGTGCGTGGTTTTGAGGCTCCAGGGACCAGCAAAAGCTCTCTACTCCCTACAGTGTCTGTCTCCCAAGATCCAAGAAAGCTGTGCCTTAGGGAGAAGGTTGTTAGTGAATTTGAGCCTGGAATGGCCATGAAGTCAGAGACCCAGCCTCAAGTTTCTGCCGCTGTTGTGCTCCTTCCAGATGGGCAAGCATCTGTTCTGCCCCATCCTTCAGAGAATTTGGCTTCTCAGGTGCCCCAGGGCCATCTCCAGAGCATGCCTACTGGGAACATGGGGGCTTCCCTGGAGCTACGTGACTTCACGGCAGCCAGAAGGAGCAACCTGGGGCACAAGGAGATCAAGAACCCAAACTGTCAAGGCTCATGTGAGAGCCAAAGCGCGATGTTTCCCTCTACTCACAAGAGTGAGAACTCTAGGAAGCCCTACGAGGGCTTAGAAAAACATGAAAACTTAGAAAAACATGAAGAGGGGCTTGAAGGATTGAGGACTCCTCAAGTTACCCCAGTCAGGAAAACAGAAGACACCCATCAGGATGCAGGCATCCAGCTACTGCCATCAAAGAAACAGCCTCCTTCAGTAAGCCACTTTGGAGAAAACATCAAGAAATTTTTTCAGTGGGCTTTTTCAAAGAAAAAAAGTAAGCCAGCACCAGTCACTGCTGAGAGTCAAAAAACAGTAAAAAAGAGATCACGTGTGTACAGCAGCAGTGCTGAAGCTCAGGAGCTCATGACAGCAGTTGGACACATACTGGAGAAGAAAATGTCACCTTGCCATGCGCAGCATGCCTCGAAGGTAAATCAGCACAAACGGGAGTTTCAAGCCCCCGTCTGTGGGGTTCCCTGCAACCACAGGCACCTCTTCTACTCAGAACACAGCAGAATGCTGAGCTATGCAGCCAGCAGTCAACAAGCCACTCTCAAGAGCCAGGGTTGTCCCAACAGAGAGAGGCAAATCAGAGATCAGCAGCCCTTGAAAAGTGTCCGGTGCAACAATGAACAATGAGGCCTGCGACATCCCCAATTCTTGCTCCCCAAGAAAGCTGTATCCCCAGTCAGTCCCCCTCAGCACCGGCCAAAGACACCCGGTGCCTCCAGCCACCATCACCACTGTCCAAGGCACTGTCTTCTTTGGGAAGGTATCTGATTTGGTCAGTCACAAATTCTTTTTAGCCTTCCCTAGAGAAAAACAAATCCCCAAGAAAAAATTCACTCTGTAGAGAAAAAATATTTTTTCTCATGTTAGTACATGCAGAACATTTAATATTCCACAATATATATGGTTTTTTATTCATAAGAGGGTGATGGCTTTTATTTGTGCCGTGCTTGGTGTGAGCTTGGTTTCTGGAAGCGACAGGACATGGAGGGATGCTGACAGTGGTGCTGTAAGCCCACCTTCATCCTGAGTTCCTTCACTGAACCTTAGGGTTCCGTAATACTGTCTTTACACAAACAACCAAAAATTCTAAAAACAAGATGAGAAAAACCTATGAAGATCCCACTCTGAAATGAGGTTCAACCCATCTTTCCACTACTACTGTCTACCTCAAACTTTATGCAGCTGTAGGGAGAAGGTTTGCAGAGATGTCACAGGGCTGAACATCTCCATGCAGGCTCCAGGAAGTGCCACAGCCCAGTAGCTTCATGTGTCACAAAATAGTGGAAGTTTAGGTGGCAGAGTGCTGGGCCCTGAGTTCAGAAGTGGGAGCAGTCTTGACCCTGGGTATCCTGGTGGAGAATAGGTAATGTCTGCCCTGGGAAGCCCCTACTCTCCCTGACAAAGGCTGGGATGGAGATGGGCCCTCTTAGCTCAGCCAACATGTGAAGCACGGAGTCCCCATCCCACTGTCTCTCCCTTTCTAGCACTCTGGAGTGGCAGTGGGGACAGACCTTCCAGCTCTGTGCATGTGTAGGTGGGGTCTGGAGCCCGGGGGGGCCATGGAGGCTGCTGAGGGCCATGAAATCCCCTGCCCCAGATGAGTGAATGACCCTGCTCCTGGGTTACCGGCCTTTGTCTATCTCACCTACGTGTCTCTCAGCTTCAGAGTAGTTCTGGGTGAATGCAGTAGGGTATGCCTGTGTGTGCAGAGGCTTCTGATCGTGGGACTCTGTAGGATGCAGACAGAGAACTGAAAAGGAGGTGAAGTGGTGTGTGTGAGGGAGCCATAAGTGGTGCGGCGACCCAGGAGACTCTGACATTCCAACCCCTCAGACAGGCCTGGGGGCCTAGTGTCTCATCCTGGCCCCACCCCAGGGTCCATCCCTGCTCCAGCTCCCAGATCACAGACCTAGAAAAACCACATTTACCCCCAACACAGAGGGCCATATTAGTGAGAAGGCAAAGTGAATAAGGAAGATGAATTTCTTAACATCTTTGATAAGCTTGCACATAATAATCTATGGAACTTTTTTTTTTTTGAGACAGAGTTTTGCTCTTTTGCCGAGGCTGGAGTGAAGTAGTGCAATCTCGGCTCACTGCAAACTCCGGCCTCTGGGTTCGAGCCATTCTTCTGCCTCAGCCTCCCAAGTGGCTGAGATGATAGTCACCCACCACCATGCCTGACTAATTTTTATATTTTTAGTAGAGACGGGGCTTTGCTATGTTGGCCAGGCTGGTCTCGAACTCCTGGCCTCAGGTGATCTACCGGCCTCGGCCTCCCAAAGAGCTAGGATTACAGGCATGAGCCATGGTGCCTGGCCCACCTATTGAATTTTTTAAAGGATGTGTTGACGGTAGGTGAAAAAGCAAGGACTAGAGAACCCCAGGCATGAGTCGGAGTCTCGTGACCTTTAATATACACGTAGCCCCAGGACTGCTCCCTGGGGAGAGGTGGTGACTTACAAGGGCCCAGCAGCTGAGCTGGGGTCACACAGCAAATCTCCCCTGGCTCCTGACGTCCTTGCTTGCCCCAGAGACCAGCAGGGGAAGATGCAGGCAGGCAGGATTTGAACACACAAGGGAGCTGGAAGTGACCTGTCCTGAATGGGCAGGGTGTGGGCAGGGCAGGAGCCGTCCCTGCTGTCTCCGTCTGCTTTCCGCACAGCTTTCCCCTCTCTGGGCCCTGTCCATATGGGAAAGCAGGAGGTCTCCACAAATCAGGGACAGGAGGAGCCAGGTCTCTAGAGGGAGTTTTCTCTGCCTTGTGCCACATACAGGCATGCAAGAGGCCCAGTTCCCGGGGCTTCATTTCAATGGTGGAGAGGCCTGTGCCAGGCAGTGCCACTGATCTAGATGACAATGGAAATGGCCCTGCCCCCAACATGTGGGACTGGCCGGCACCAGGGGTGCAGGGGGCAGTGGGCACAGTCCCCAGCCTGTGGCTTCTCCAGGGCCCAGGTCCTGTCTGGGGCCCGGATAACTGAAGCAGCCTCCAAGGTGGGCCCAGTGGTGACAGCGGAGCCAGGATCAGCAGGAGCAGCTGGGACCTGGAGCGGAGAGCAGCCCCGGTCCCCCGGGAGCTCAAGAGAGTGTGGCACAGAGCTGGGACCCTGACCACTGAGGATGGGCCATGCCTGGCTGCTGCTGGGTTCCCTCAGGAAACCAAGAGGCGGGTCCTGGGATATGGAGGAGCTGGACGTGGAGCCCACGGCTCGGGCCGAGAGAAGCGCCACAGGCAACGCTGAGAGACCAGCAAGAACACAGGAAGCCACAAGCCCTTAGCCCTTCTGCGGCTCAGCCTCCCATGACATGCAGCGAGGCCAGCAATGGAGAGACCCACAGAGACCTCCCGCAGGAACCTCACAGAGACATCTTGTACAGAGTGAGCATACTGGGACCTCTCACTGCCACAGAGAGCCACATGCAGCCTCCACAGAGACCCCACGGAGCTCTCAGAGACCTCATGGTGCCCCACAGAGACCTAACACAGAGATTCCCAGAGTCCTCACACAGAGAACCCCACAGAGGCCACACTGAGAGACCTCACTCAGTCCCACAGAGACCTCCCGCAAATGTCAGAGACCTTCCATGGTTCTCACAGAGAGATCTCACACAGAGACCCCACAAAGACCTCAGAGACTTCACACAGAGTCATAAAACAGGGACCTCATGAGGAGACCCATGCAGCTCACTGCAACCTCCAGCCCCAGAAATGGCACACGGCACCCCCCACTGCCTCACAGAGACCTCTCTCAGAGTCCTCCTCACAGAGAGACCTTGCCTGGAGACCTCCCACTCTCCACAGAGACCTTGAATAGATTCCTCACACACAGGCCTCAGGTTGCTCCACACTCATTGCCCAGAAACCCCTCACAGAGAATTCCCTCAAACATTCCACACAGAGATTTTGTGGGGCTTTCACAGGGTCCTCTCACAGGGACTTCAGATAGTCCCGTGGCTCCTCACACAGAGACCCAGCACGGAGATTTCACACAGGGACTTCCCATAGAGACCCCACAGAGACCTCTGGAAGATACCTCACACACAGACCTTCTGCAAAGGCCTCACAAGAGACAACGGGGCCCCCTCGCTGCCCCATGGAGTCCTCCCACAGAGACCTCATGTGGCCTCACAGGTCTCGCACAGAAACTGACTCGGATTTCATAGAGACTTCCCACACAGAACTCACGCAGAAACCTCACACGGAGGCTCCACAGAGACCTCACTCAGAGTTCTCACCAGGAGCCTGGCACTGAGGCCTCCCACGCAGCATCCTCGTCGTGGGTGAGATGCCCCTCACAGATACTCCTCAGAGATCTGGCCCAGAGGCTTCACAGAGACCTCACTCCATCCGTTCTTTAGGGGCCTGAGCAGCCACCTGTTGACACGTCCTTCTCAGTGGATATAAAACCACTTAGCACAGTAGCAGTACAGCCGGGATATCAGTTGCACTCACTCCCCAGGAACCCTGGGACACCCAGATACTGTCAGCATTGCAATGAAGGCGGTTTTCTGCTTGGGGACATCCTCGCACTTTTTTTTTCTATAATATCACTGCCTCTGAAAAGAATTATGGATTCCACAGGTAGGCCTGCAAAATTCTTTCTTCCACAGGTTTCCATTAGCTTGAATTCTGACCCACAATTTACAAAATTCATTTTTTTTAAATTATTTTTTGAGATTGGAGTCTTGCTCTGTCGCCCAGGCTGGAGTCCAGTGGGATAATCTTGGCTCACTGAAACCTCCACCTCCCGTGTTCAAGAGATTCTCCTGCCTCAGCCTCCTGAGTAGCTGGGATTATAGGCATGCACTACCATGCCGGGCTAATTTTTGTATTTTTAGTAGAGACGGTTTCACCATGTTGGCCAGCTGGACTCGAACTCCTGACCTCAAGTGATCCATCCGCCTCGGCCTCCCAAAGTGCTGAGATTACAGGCGTGAGCCACGGTGCCCAACCAAAAATTTTTAAATGAGGAAAATATTACCAACCTTCAATGAAAGAAAATATCTTATTTGTTCAGTTTGTTATTATCCAGCCAAATTATATCAATGTCATATATTTTTTAAAGTTTGGGGGGGACAAGACTTGAATTTGAGATGCCTGACTTCTGTACTTTGAAAATATGATAAAAACCTCTAGAAAATGATCCCCAGAAATGAAACAAACCAGCAAAGAGGCATCTGGACTCACACTGGTCTCCCAGGGGACTGTGCAACTAGCACATAATTTCATACAGAACAGCTTGGATCATGTTTGCAGAGTTCATTTTATTTTTAGCAAGCTAATAATCATGCAAAGATTTTTCACGAGTAGGTCAAATCTCTAGCAATATTCTTATTGTATCTTTTGGAAAAATTATACTTCTTAATAATATTATTTTATTCCTTAAAATGCAGTAATGTCCTCGAAGAGTAGTATGACACGTTTCTAAGACATGACATAGTCCTAATGTTCCACAAACATAGCTTAAGCAGATGGGCAATTTAAAAGGATTTATTTTTTAACTAGTTCTATGAAACGCGCATTCTCTAAGATAGGCAGTAGGGATCCATTTTATATTCATTACAGGGCTAAAAAAGGAATGCTTTGAAATCTTACAAAACAAATTAATCTATGCTTGAGATATACACATAGCCTAATAAAATATATAGAGGAAGGGACACGTTACATTTGAGTGGAAGAAGGCATACATTTAATCAGCATTTGTACAATAAAAATGAATTATAAAGGGCCTCACTAATTATACATGCAGCACTTTCCAGAGGGTGCACTGTTGTAAGACTACACACTTCTCATTGCTCATAAGCAAACTGTTGTCCTTGCCTTGGTAAAATCTATTTTAACAATAGCTGTTAAAGCATATCACTAGATTATTCAACAGGATGACAGGGTCACAGTCCTTTCTCTAAGAGAGGCATAGCTGACACCAAGGCTCTTTTAGCCTATTTGTTTCAACAAGAAATCCCCTTTCTATATTCATCATAATTAAAAAGATTTAACTTAATTTTTCTACTTCCTTATAAATGTCACTGCATCGTAAAATAGTGGAATCGACATGGATCTTCAGATTATATATATATATGCATATATATATGCATGTATATATATGCGTATGTATATATATGTATGTATATGTGCATATATATGTATATATACATATATGTGTATATATACACATATATATGTGTATATATACGTGTATATATACATATATATATGTGTATATATACGTGTATATATATACAGTTTTTTTTTTTTTGAGATGGAGTCCTGCTCTGTCACCCAGGCTAGAGTGCAGTGGCATGATCTTGGCTCACTGCAAGCTCCACCTCCCGGGTTCACGCCATTCTCCTGCCTCAGCCTCCAGAGTAGCTGGGACTACAGGTGCCCGCCACCACGCCCGGCTAATTTTTTGTATTTTTAGTAGAGACGGGGTTTCACCGTGTTAGCCAGGATGGTCTCGATCTCCTGACCTTGTGATTGCCAGCCTCGCCCTCCCAAATTGCTGGGATTACAGGCCTGAGCCACCATGCCCAGCCTATATATATATATTTTTTTTTAAATTTAATTTAATTTTTTTTTTTTTGAGACGGAGTCTCGCTCTGTCGCCCAGGCTGGAGTGCAGTGGCGCGATCTCGGCTCACGGCAAGCTCCGCCTCCTGGGTTCACGCCATTCTTCTGCCTCAGCCTCCCGAGTAGCTGGGACTACAGGCGCCGGCCACCACGCCCGGCTATTTTTTTTTTTTTTGTATTTTTAGTAGAGATGGGGTTTCACCATGGTCTCGATCTCCTGACCTTGTGATCCGCCTGCCTTCGCCTCCCAAGGTGCTGGGATTACAAGCGTGAGCCACCGCGCCCGGCCTATTTTATTTTTTTGAGATGGAGTCTCGCTCTGTTGCCCAGGCTGGAGTGCAGTGGCGCGATCTCGGCTCACTGTGAGCTCCGCCTCCCGGGTTCACGCCATTCTCCTGCCTCAGCCACCATGCCCGGCTATTTTTTTGTATTTTTTTTTTTTTAGTAGAGACAGGGTTTCACTGTGTTAGCCCAGATGGTCGCGATCTCCTGACCACGTGATCCACCCGCCTCCGCCTCCCAAATTGCTGGGATTACAGGCATGGGCCACCGCCCTTGGCCTATAGTTTTTTTCAATAGCGCAACTTAAGTAAGTTTAGTTATCAGAACAAAATAGAGTCAAATAGAAAAAAAAATTCATACAGAAAAATATACTTTTCATAATTATTTTAACAGAGTTAAAATAAGTGATTATACTTCAGTCATTTGATTTAAATTTGCTCAGAGTGGCCAGAAAGTCTAGAAACATAGAAAATGTCCATATTAAATAGTTGATTGCTATAACATGTTGAAAGTGCTGTTCTTCAATAGTAATTCATAGTTCAGTAATCTATGCAAAATTGCAATGAACAATGTGTATTAAAGCAACATTTCCATCAATCACTGTATATTCATCTGCCATACATTGCCTCAGATGATTTGTGTGTCTAATTTCACAGAATAAATTTGAGCCTTTACCCCAGAAGAAATAATCAATGGGGCTCCATCTATTAAAAAGATATTGACAATATTTCCAGGCTCTATCAACATCTATATTTTATTTTTAATTAGATTCACCTAGTTCAAAGCTTGTAAATAGTTTTACCATTTATATGTGCACAGATGAAATGGTTATCAATAATTAGATAATGGAGAAAACAACAAACACAGATTTTCTTTGTTGTTAAAATATTTTACGTCAGAGCATTTTGCTAGAAATAAAGGATTTTTAATCCCCAGATAAAAGACTGTCTAAATGACATTCAGAATGTATTACAAATTTAGATTTAGAATAGATTTATGTTTAACACAGGCCTCATACTGCTTTCAATAAATCAGGCACTACAGAACAGAATGTGGGGAAGGTGACAATGATGTGATGATTTCTTATCACTGAGCAAAGAAGCAAAAAAACAAGTTGTCTTTCTACAATGTTGATCCCTAAGAGTGATTTCCCTTTATAGACTGCAATATAATTGCCAGTTGCATTATTATTATTTTACAAAGAACTCCCACAGAAAAAATTTTCTGGAGGTTTTTCCCTATATACACACCTACATTTTCTGCCATGCTCACACCGTTGGCAAATTAGGGCGCATCCAACCACAAACCATCAAAGGGCTTGGTAATTGCCTTCTCCATATACCTTCTGAGGTCGGTCAGGTTTATAACCATTCCTGTGACACAATTCATCATTATAACTGGGCCCATGGCCTTGTGGTTTGTCACCTTTTCGAAGCAAGTGCTTGTCTTCTTGGTTGCTCAGAGGTTTGCTGTGGCACCTTCCCTCACCTGAGGCTGGGCTGGCCTCCTCCATGTTGCAACCGGAAGAGCCCACTTCCCTGCGGACAAGGCTTCCAGTACTCTCCACAGCCACGTCATGCTGCCACTGTGCAAATGATGCCAACTATAAATCCCAGAAAGTAGGAAACTAATGCTGCGCCAGGCACAGTCGGTGAGGATTTAGAGACTGCTAACGTCTTTCCTCAGAAATGTGGGTGACATCAGCTGGGCGTGGTGGCTCACACCTGTAATCTCAGCACCTTGGGAGGCAGAGGCGGGCGGATCACGAGATCAGGAGATCGAGACCATCCTGGCTAACACAGTGAAACCCTGTCTCTACTAAAAACACAAAAAAATTAGTCAGGCGTGGTGGTGGGCGCCTATAGTCCCAGCTACTCGGAAGGCTGAGGAAGGAGAATGACGTAAACCCAGGAGGTGGAGCTTGCGGTAAGCCGAGATCGCGCCACTGCACTTCAGCCTGGGAGACAGAGCAAGACTCTGAAAAAAAAAAAAAGAAAGAAACATGGGTGACATCACTCTGGTTCTAATCATTTTTGTGCTTCAGCTGCCCCCACTGGATCAGTGCTTCTGGTGAAATGCAATCAGTTTTAGGAGGGCCTCACCCTCCTTCACCGTAATTATGTTTGCAGTTCTTTCTTTCTCCTCTATGCTGAAAATCCAGAATTACCACCCCCTGTTCCCCATGGTTCACAATCTCAACCATGTTTCTGCAATGACCACTTCAATTCACACAGCCATCCCTCAGTTCAAATAGTGCCTTTGAACAGCATGAGCAAGACCACGGCTCTTTGTATTTCTGCCACAGATTCACACCAGTTACAGATTATATACATACTTCACGTCAATAAGTTTATTTTGTAGAGTGTGGTTTCTGGAGTCAGATAAATCTCCACCTACTAGGTCTGTTACTTGGGTAAGTCATTTCTTGCCTAGATTTACCAATTTGTTAGAGTTATATTACTTTACTACAAAAGATTTTATTCTGTGAATTACATTGCTTCTCTTATTTTTTAAAAATTGTAAATCTAGGGATTTAGGCTTGGTTGTTTTTTTTAAATATCAGTACTTATCTAAACAAGTATTTGAAAATTTTCATTTTTTCTTTACCTATATTAGAAATCTGGCTGGGCACGGTGGCTCACGCCTGTAATCCCAGCACTTTGGGAAGCCAAGGTGGGCGGATCACCTGAGGTCAGGAGTTTGAGACCAGCCTGGCCAACATGGCAAAACCCTGTCTCTACTAAAAATACAAAAAAATTAGCCGGGCGTGATGACAGGCCCCTGTGATCCCAGCAACTTAGGAGGCTGAGGCAGGAGAATCACTTGAACCCAGGAGGCAGAGGTTGCAGTGAGCTGAGATTGTGCCACTGCACTCCAGCCTGGGCAAGAGTGAGACCCCATCTCAAAAATTAAAAAAAAAAAGAAATCTGTTAACAGCCTTGCTATGAAGACATTTGTGTCTGTTTCTTTTACTTTGTGTACTTATTTAATATTAAAACCTCTATTATTGCTCAGCAAAGAGGAGAATTGTTTCCGTGGAGGAAAAAAAAAAACATCCTTAAGAACTTACTAGTTTAAAGCTGAGCGTCTTAGATTTGAAAGTTGCCTTACCTTTTTAAAGATTTTTTTTATGAGTTGGTAGAATGTCCTAAAATCTTAGGAACAGAAACAATTGAGAATTACAAGTCAAATCATTGAAATTGAGCCATCTGACAGTTTGTGTGTTCTGCTATGCCAGTAGTGAGTGGGAACAGTTTCTATGTGGGAATATAATCAGGGTCCTGATTACCCCAAAAGGGGCTCTTTGTTGTTTGGTGTGAAGCCAATACACGAAACTGAGTGTGAGTATCAAACAGTGTGGGCTTTTTTCAATGGCCACGGAATTGCAGAAGTGGGAGCGTAGCCTGCACATCAACTTCTCAGAGCCCGAGAACTGAGGATTCTTAATGAAGGGCCTGGGTATTAAGAGGAAAGGGAGGAATATTCATAGTTTTTATTGGGAAGGGAGGTAGGATTTTTTTGGAATCAAAGAGCCACCTCTTTTCTGCCTGTTTTTTGTCTCTTCTGGCCATTGTCATGGTGATTGTCAACTGTCAAGCTGCCAGTGGGAGTGTTGTTTAGCATGGAAGTTGGATTATAGTAAAGCTAGAGCTTTTTCAGAGGTCAAGCTGCCATTGCAGATTTTGCCAGCTTCAGCCAGTTTAGTCCTAAGAAGGAACTTCTGACCCCAGACATCCTGTTTTCTAAAACTAAGCAGAGTTAAAGCTGAATGGGAATTTAGCTCTATCACATAGGCATTGGTTGGGCAACAAAAGCAGGGTAGGGCTCCAGCTAAGCCACACAGGCACTATGATGCGTAACAGAAAGGATGGTTTCCAGGCACTTCAGAAAAGACAAGGACAGCTACCCCCAGAACTCGGAATAGCCAACTGGGCTGCTCACAGGAGATGCCTTAATTGAAAGGTGACCAGACTCCACATGAGACCCTGAGAAGATGTGGAGAGAGCTCAG
Source organism: Nomascus leucogenys (assembly GCF_006542625.1). Classification (NCBI taxonomy): domain Eukaryota; kingdom Metazoa; phylum Chordata; class Mammalia; order Primates; family Hylobatidae; genus Nomascus; species Nomascus leucogenys. Next base: position 45,008,286 of record NC_044402.1, on the reverse strand, counting down.
AGGCTGTCCCAGAGAAGACATGGAGAGAGCTCAGAGGCTGTCCCGGAGGAGACGTGGAGAGAGCTCAGAGGCTGTCCCGGAGGAGACGTGGAGAGAGCTCACAGGCTGTCCCAGAGAAGACATGGAGAGAGCTCAGAGGCCCTGATTACTGCTGCACTTGGCTGTTTTTCTTTGGATAATTATTGCAACCAGTTTTAGTGATTCAGGTGTTAAATCACAGTCAAGCACCTATTTACCTAGTGGTGAGTTCCTTTATGTTGTGAGTTCAATGTCATTTGTGGGGACAGTGGTCTAGGGAGGTGTTGGGAGGATGAAGTTTTTTCTGAGTGACTTTTCAATCATAAAAAGTCATCTAACAAAGATGCTAGAAAAGCAAATATCCTACTAACTTCCTAGTCAGAAAAATGTCCAACATCATGTTTATTTAGGGGCAAAATTACGTATTCAAAAGAATTTTTCAGAAAAAAACAGTGAAAATTACACATCTGGGCCCAGCAAGTAAGACTTTCCCTTCACAATTGTGCTGTGGGATCCCAGGCGTCGGGGGGCTACTGCCGTCACAGGCCCCAGGCTGTGGGCCCCTTTGTCAGCTGCTCTTCTGAAGGCAGGTCTCCTGTCCATGCCTTCCCCTTTGCTGTCCAGATGGAGATGGGAGACGCAGCATCACGTACAGCTGACAGGTGTTAACCTTATTAGCTAATTCTGTTTCACAGGACACAATTTATACACTCCATGGAAATGCTTCTCACTGCATTTTTTTACCACTTCAAGGTAGAAGTAGGTAATAGTGCTAAAGTCATCTTACTAGAATAACAAAGTCCATGGTATTTTGTCCCTAAAAATATTTGTATTAGTTTACTAGGGCTGCCATAACAAAATACCACAGACTGAGTGGCTTAAGTCACATAAATTTCTTTTCTCACAGTTTTGGAGGCTGGAAGTCCAAGATCAAGGAATCAGCACATTTGGTCTCTTCTGAGGCCTCTCTCCTTCCCTTGCCAATGGCCACCTTCTTACTGTGTCCTCACATGATTGTCCCGTGGTCTGCGTGTGGTCTCTGTCCACATCTCCTCGTCTCACAAGGAAATCAGTCTTACTGATTAGGGCCCACCCATATAACCTAATTTTACCTCAATTACCTCCTTATAGGTCCTCTTTCGAAATACAGCCCCAATCTGAGGTACTAGAGGTGAGGACTTCAACATAAATTCGAGGCAACACGATTCTGTCCATGACAATTGTCCACCTTAGTTTTATGGTGAACCAAGGCTGTGAAAAAGACTTGACTTGGGGCTGCGCACGGTGGCTCACATCTGTCATTCCTACACTTTAGGAGGCCAAGGTGGGTGCATAACCCAAGGTCAGGAGTTCAAGACCAGCCTTGCCAACATAATGAAACCCCGTCTCTACTAAAAATACAAAAGGAATAAGCTGGGCTTGGTGGCAGATGCCTGTAATCCCAGCTACTCAGGTGGCTGAGATGGGAGAATTGCTCGAACCCGGGAGGCGAAGGTTGCAGTGAGCCGAGACTGCGCCACTGCACTCAAGCCTGGCCAATGAGAGCAAAACTCTGTCTAAAAAAAAAAAAAAAAAAAGACTTGACTGAAGGCAGTGACCTAAGAATGAAGCGTTAACAGCTGGCGACTGTTCCGCAAGAAGGTGCAAAGTCCCTGCAGGCCTGGGAAGGTGCAGAGGCTGCACCTCAGATTTGACTCATCTCATAGAATCATGGAATTTAAGTGAACCTCTTCCAGTATTAGGGAATCTTGAATGGAAACTCTAATATCTTAATCCCCAGTGTAACAAACTTTACTACATTGTTCTCATGATGACAAATGTCTCATCAGAAAATGGCTTAAAAGTATAATTATTATGAAAGCAGACTGGCTTATTTAAAACAAACATAATCTGAAAACTGTAATCCAAAAAGTAAACATCCTCATATATATATATGTATATATATTCATTCTCTTTGCTTTGAACCTTTCACTGTATGACTTTTGTCCGTTTTACCGGTCACCATATTTTAGTGGTGCCGTGCAGTGACTTTTGTAGAGCAATATCTCTCAAAGTGTGCAATGACCAATATTGTGTTGTCAAAAGATTCTGTCGTCAAAGACGTTTGGAAAACTTTAATTTTTTGATTAAGCAAAGCAAGAAGTCTGAGTTTCATTTATTGGTTGACTATGAAATGTGTTAGAGGCTTTACGATGTGCAAGAAGGACGTGTGTCATAATATTTCTCAAACCTATTTGACTTCCGATACTTGCTTTTTTGTTTTTTTTTCTTCTTCTGTGGAGAAATTTCAAAAACTTTGGAAAATACTTTTTAAGTGAGATTCAGAAGTTTGAGAAGCAAGATGACAAATACTAAAAATATACACTCCAAATATAGATACAATGAATACTAAATAAACTCACCGTTTTTAGTCAACATTATTCAAGGATATCCAAAGTTTTTCATGGCATAAAATGATGTTTTTCTTTTCAGTAATATGATACATGTGATGTTCCTGGAAACTTAAAAAAAATCATCATTTATATGCTCTCATATCAGTTTCATGCTGTATTTTTGATGTAGAAGAAAGAATTTGGTATCTTCTCAGGAATACATTGTCACATAAAAATATGTAAGCTCTTTCAGATAAATTGTCATCTTCTGCAGAATGAAGTCAAACAGCAGGGGGAGAAGCTGAATCTAGTGTTCGCAGTGAGTGACCTGTCCTCCTCAACACTGTCATCTCATCCATTGGCTTGGATGCTCAAGAAACGGAACTATATAAATGTGGCTTCTGGCCTTCATATATTATAGTGCCAAAGCTTCAAAGAACAAGTTGTTTTTTTTTTTTTTTTTGAGATGGAGTCTCGCTCTGTTGCCCAGGCTAGAGTGCAGTGGCTCAATCTCGGCTCACTGCAAGCTCCGCCTCCCAGGTTCACGCCGTTCTCCTGCCTCAGCCTCTCCGAGTAGCTGGGACTACAGGTGCCCGCCACCACGCTCGGCTAATTTTTTTTGTATTTTTAGTAGAGACGGGGTTTCACCGTGGTCTCGATCTCCTGACCTCATGATCCACCCGCCTTGGCCTCCCAAAGTGCTGGGATTACAAGTGTGAGCCACCGCGCCCGGCCACAAGTTTTTATTTAATACTTACTTTGTTTCTTTGCATTTTTTTTCAAAAATACAATATGTTGTTATTAACTATAGTGACCATGTTGTGCGGTAGATCTCTTCTTGAATATTTCCCCTCTCCTAAATGAAATTTTGAATCCTTTGATAAACATCCCCACTCCCCACCCCAAGTCCAGCCCCTGGTAACCACCAGTCTACTCTCTACTTCTATGAGTTTGACTTTTTCAGATTCGACATAAAAGTGAAATCATATGGTCTTTCTGTGCCTGGCTTGTTTCATTTAACATAACGTCCTCCGGGTTCATCCATGTTGTCACAAATAACAAGATTTCATTATTTTTTGTGGCTGAATGGTATTTCATTGTGTATATATACTACTCTTTTTATCCATTCATCCATTGATGGACACTTACATTGTTTCCACATCTTGGGCTAATATATAAATAGGATTTAATGCAGATGGTGTTGCAGATAACTCTTTGACGTACAGATTTCATTTCCTTTGGATATATGCCCAGTAGTGGGATTGCTGGTTCATATGGTTGTTCATTTTTAATTTTTGAAGGAACCTCCATGCTGTTTTCCATGATGCCTGTACTAATTTGCATTTCCATCAATACTGTGCAAGAGTTCCCTTTCCTTCAAATCTTCTCCAACACTTGTTATATTTTGTCTTTTTATAATAACCATCCTAACACGTATGAGGTGATATCTCAATGTGTTTTTAATTTGCCTTTCTCTAATGATTAGTAATACTGAGCATTTTTTAAATGTGCCTGTTGGCCTGTATGTCTTCTTTTGAAAAATGTCTATTCGGATCACTTGTCCATTTCTTAACTGAGTTATTTTTGGTTGTCTCTTCACCCTGCTAGCACCTATTTTGTATAAGACAATACTGCTGTTACATTTTCAAAATATACAGAAGATAAAAAAGAAACATATAGTAAGTATGATACTTGAATTGTAGTGAGACATTTAAAATTTTCCAGCAAACAATTATTGTGTTTTATGGTTATAAGGAAGAAACATGTACATCATTTTGGGGAAGAAAAAGAAATTATGGAGTGATAAGTTTAAATTGAGAAAATATCAACAAATGCAATATACGAGAGAGGCTCTAGGCATTTCATTTACAAAAATATTGTCCAGTTTTTGTATGTGTGATGTGTGCTTGTTCCCTCTTTCCGTATCTGTCTCTGTCTCTCTTTCTGCTATGGTTTGAATGTATCCTCCAAAAGTTCATAGATTGGAAACTTAATCACTCTTCTCTCATGAATAGATTTATGTCAGTTCTGCCCTCATGGATGGATTAATGTCACTAGCATAGTAGTGGGTTCCTTATCATAAGCCCTTTTGCTCTTGCTGTCTCACTATGTGATGCCCCCTGCCATGCTGTTAGGCAGCAAGAAGGCCTTCTCCAGATGTCAGCATCATGCTCTTGGCATTCTTAGGCCTCAGAGCTAAATACATTTATTTTCTTTATAAATCACTCAGTCTGTGGTATTCTGTTATAGCAACAAAAATATTAAGACACTCTTCCTATTTCCCCTATTCTCCTTCCTCCACCCTCTTTCCTGCACACAAAATGTTACTGAAATACCAGGGGTTCAATCTAGGTCCTGTTACTTGCACACAGAAAGCTAATCACTGAGACAGTGAATATTGCCAAGGAAGAAGGCCTTAATGTGTGCTGCAGCTAAGGATATGGGATATCAGTCTCAAATCCGTCTCCTCAACCGGCTGAAATTAGGGGCTTATATAGCAAGGAAGAAATGTAACTATGAGCAGGAAAACAGGAACTAGGGAGGGCTAAGGAAGCAATCATGACAAGTTAGGAATCTGGCATCTCATTGTCTCCATACAGTGGTCTGATGAATTTCATTTCTTTGATACTTTTTGAGAGGGCTGAGAGTCCATTTCCTGAGAAAGAAACTCAGATAAAACACATGTAAGTTTCAAGCTTCAAGACCAGAAGGATTTGTTTCTATGTTTATGTTTTTAAAATCTGTCTGTGGATCTATTGGGTGCATTTCAAAAACACATATGGAGGAAATCCCAGGCACTGTGCTAGAACTGGGAATACAATGGTGAGTTCAAAGAGGAATAATTTTCCTATTCTCCTGAAGCTAAATGTACAGGACAGAGAAAGCAAATACTAATCAAAGAACCACACAAGGATAAGATTGTAACTACAACTAAAAACGATAACCATTCGGTTAAGCTAAGGAGGCCACCATTGTCACCCTTATCCTAACCTTTAGTAATGTATTTTACAGGTAAAATCCTTAAATAAGTCATATTTGGTTGGGAAGATCAAAGAAATCACCCCGTCTCCCACATCTGAAATTGTGCAGTCTGGAATGTCAGGAACAAAAGTGAAAGAGAGACGTCATCAAGGCTGTGCGCAGTGGCTCACACCTGTAATCCCAGCACTTTGGGAGGCCAAGGAGGGTGGATCATGATGTCAGGAGTTCAAGACCAGCCTGGCCAATGGTGAAACCCTGTCTCTATTAAAAATACAAAAATTAGCCGGGCATGGTGGTGGGTGCCTGTAATCCCAGCTACTTGGGAGGCTGAGGCAGAAGAATCACTTAAACCTGAGAGGCAGAAGTTGCAGTGAGCCAAGATTGTGCCATTGCACTCCAGCCTGGGAGACAGAGGAAGACTCCATCTCAAGAAAAAAAAATAAATAGAAAAGAAAAGAATGACTAAAATTAAAAAGATTGATGATTCCAAATATTGGTAAAGATGTAGAACAACTAGAACTCCCACATATTGCTGATGAAAATGTAGAATAATACATTACTTTGGAAAACACTTTGGTACTGATTTACCATATGACCCCAAAATCTCACTTGTAGAAATTTACATAGGAAAAATGAAAACATATGCTCACAGAAAACTTGTATACACATGCTTATGGCAATAAATTTATTTATAGTTGCCTACCAACAAGTGATGAACAAATATATTTTAGTATATTGATACCACTTTCTAGCTATAAAAGGAATACTACTAAGCAAAAATAGAGGATGAAGTAGTAATATATACAACATAGATGAGTTTAAAAACACCATGCTGATTGAAAGAAAACAAGTATCAAATACACACCATAATATTCTATTCACAGAAATTTTGAAAGCAAAAAACTATAGTCTCTGAAAGAAAACCATTGGTTGCAGGGGGGTGGGGGACTGACTGGCCACAAAAGGGGCTGAGAAAACTTTTTATGGGTAATGGAAATATTTTATATCTTGATTGTGTCACCAATTATACAACTGTATGTACACATTTGTCAAAATTCTAATTGTATTATACACAACGTGAGTGCCTTTAACAGTCTATAAATTATATCTCAATAAAATTGATCTTAAAAGATATATATAGACACATAATTTAATATGTATTTTTTATATATACATAATATATCTTTCTTGACAATGGAGTGAAATGTATTTTTTTTTTTTTTTTTGAGCCGGAATCTGGCTCTGTCACCCAGGCTGGAGTGCAGCGGCGCGATCTCAGCTCACTGCAAGCTCCCGGGTTTATGCCATTCTCCTGCCTCAGCCTCCCGAGTAGCTGGGACTGCAGGTGCCCACCATCATGCCCAGCTAATTTTTTTTGTGTGTTTTTAGTAGAGATGGGGTTTCACCATGTTAGCCAGGATAGTCTTGATCTCCTGACCTCGTGATCCACCTGCCTCAGCTTCCCAAAGTGCTGGGATTACAGGTGTGAGCCACTGCTCCTGGCCTGTGCAGTGTATTCTTGTGGTTAAATTGTCACTTAGCAAACATCCAGAATGCTAAATATCCATATTATTTCTCTTGTTTTGCCTTTCTCTCACTTTTTCTACAAGCACCATTTTGAAGAAAGCCTCATCAACAATATTAATTAGATTTATGATCATTTGAAGACACAGAAGATTTTCTCCTGCAAAATATAAAGTCTTCTTTCATCTGCCCTCTCGATCCTTTCATTCTTCTGCCAAGTGATGTACGTTAATTGATCAACTGAGTTAGGCATGCATTTACTTTTTCACAGATCTTTGTTACGCCTCTACTAGTTCTATGTTAGGGATATGGCACGACATTGAACAGAATCAATATGGTCTCTGCTTTCACAGAGCCCACACCTAACGTGTGGATAGTCACAACACAGTTACACAAACACAAGTGGGAAATAATTATAACATCTGATAGATCTGAAGTCAGTAGAAGAGGTATTGAAATGGAGAAATAGAAAGGGGCCTCGCTTTGATAATGAACTCAGAGAAGGTTTCCCTGCAACTTCCTTGGAGGGCAAAAGCCATGTCCTTTCCTTCTACCCCATCACTGACCCCAATAAAATACGGAGCATAGAATTTTCACTCAATAAATTACCTTAAAATGGATTTTAAAATATTTATAAAGTACATTTGTGTCCATTAAAGTATGAAAGGACATGTGTTTGGAGCATAAAACCCAGCATGTGATGGAAACATCACATAAATGAGGATCAGGAATCTAATTATAGAATGGGAAAATTTAAAAGAAATGTCAAGCTGGATAGAGTGTATTCTAAGAAAATGAAAACATGTATAATAGCTAAATATTTGGCATTAAAGTTTGGGATAAAAAATGGATGAAAAAGAAACAGTTGCCTTAATTAAGAATTTAATTTTGGCCAGGGGCGGTGGCTCATGCCTGTAATCCCATCATCACTTTGGGAGGCCGAGGCTGGGGATCACAAGGTCGGGAGATCAAGACCATCCTGGCTAACATGGTGAAACCCTGTCTCTACTAAAAACTACAAAAAATTAGCCAGGCATGGTGGCGAGTGCCTGTAGTCCCAGCTACTCGGGAGGCTGAGGCAGGAGAATGGCGTCAACCCGGGAGATGGAGCTTGCAGTGAGCCGAGATCACGCCACTGCACTCCAGCCTGGGGGACAGCGAGACTCCGTCTCAAAAAAAAAAAAAAAAAAATTTAATTTTGGCTGGGTGCGGTGGCTCACGCCTGTAATCCCAGCACTTTGGGAGGCCGAGGCTGGCAATTACAAGGTCAGGAGATCAAGACCATCCTGGCTAACATGGTGAAACTCCGTCTCTACTAAAAACTACAAAAAATTAGCTGGGCGTGGTGGCAAGTGCCTGTAGTCCCAACTACTCGGGAGGCTGAGGCAGGAGAATGGCGTGAACCTGGGAGGCGGAGCTTGCAGTGAGCCGAGATCGTGCCACTGCACTCCAGCCTGGGCGACAGAGCAAGACTGTCTCAAAATAAATAAATAAATAAAAATTTAATTTTGTCTTTTGGAAGGAGAGAAAGAAAAGGCAGTTCACCTAGACCATCACTTGCTTTTTTGATTGCAGCAAATGTCAGTTTTGTAACCAGATGTTTGCAATGTGTGAGTGAGTTCTTCTCCAAGGGCTAGCTAGGATGAGCTTTCATACCCCCCCCCACTCCCCGCTGTGGTAATGCTTTACTCATAACCTGTCTCTCATCCATCTGCCTGAATTCCTGCAGAACGCAGTTGGACCGGCAGCTCATATTTAGTCCTCTCATATGATATTAACACTACTGGTCTCCATTTTTAATTTACGTTTTAAAGCCTCCAGGCTTTAATTCTTTTAACACTGTATTTCCTTATTCAACATCCACTACTTTTATGGAAAAAAAGTGTGTTTACTCCTGTATCTCATCTTAATGTTTCACGGACTGCTAAACTCACATTTTTTGTTCATTTGCATTTTTTCGAGAATGTAGATTGTATTTGTCTTTGGAAACAGTCAGAGCCACTTCCAGAGGTCATTTCCCTGGTCATTTCTTGTAGACCGAAGACTTCTCTTCTCCCAGCCTTGGAGGTGCTGGGTTCTGGAAGGAGGAGGCAGTGAGTCCAGAAGCCCAGCCCTACCAGGATGACATCTACCATGCACCAGTCCTCGTGTGTCTTCAGTGCCTCTTTCACATGTCTGTGTCCTCGGAGCTTGCTGGAACCATCCTTGCTTGTCTCTGTGTTCTGAGTGTGTAACTATTTGGCCGTAGGAGTCTTCTCAACAGAGTACAATTTCTGTTATCTTTTCCCAAAAGACTTCCATGAATAAAATGAAAATATGAGTAATATAAAATCAAAATACATTTTGATTTCTCATTTCAAAATTATCTACCTCTATAGTTTAATAGAACTCGATTATTGGCCCCAGAAGATAATTTTTTTTCCAAAAATATTTTCTAAATAATAACCAGTAGTTGACCACATCCTTTATATACGTCATATAGAAGATCTCCACAGTATATTCTTCAAATTCAGCTTAGATAATCCATGGAATGCTCAAGTTCCCCATAACAAATTGAGCTCCTATATATCTGTTGACTAATAATTGCGAAATAAAAGTAACACTTGTTTGCTAAAGATAAAGATAATTTGTAAAAAGTAAATCATTTTAGTTTGACCATGAGAAGCACAAACAAATCCATTATCATTAAATGTGAAAATCTGGAATATGTCCAGTTAATGGTTGAGTATCAACTTTATGTCCCACAATTGTCATGTAGAAGCTAAGCTTTTAAAATGCGGAATTATTTTCCACCTCTCTGTTTTATGTATATTATTATAAATGATGAATATTTTAAATGCTGGCTACTTTTTAAAAATTGCTTTTTTTTCTCTTTTGACAAAAGTTGGCTTTCAAGTTTAATTAAGTTAAAAAATGAACAACAAAAGTATATTCCAATGGAGAGAGATAAAGCATCTTTCTTATCTAAAATATAGGACCAGGCACAGTGGCTCATGCCTGTAATGCCAGTACTTTGGGAGGCCGAGGCAGGTGGATCACCTGAGGTCAGGAGTTCGAGACCAGCCTGACCAATATGGTGAAACCCCATCTCTACTAAAAATACAAAATTAGCAGGGCGTGTTGGTGCATGCCTATAATCCCGGCAACTCGGGAAGCTGAGGCAGGAGAATCGCTTGAACCTGGGAGGTGGAGGTTGCAGTGAGCCAAGCCAAGATCATACCATTGCCCTCCAGCATGGGCAACAAGAGTGAAACTCTATCTTGAAAAAAAAAAATAATAAAATAAAATATATATTAATATATATGGTATATAAATTGGATGCATTTTGCTTTATTTCAGGACTAATGCTGCAGAAAAGGAATGACTCTAAACTCGTTTAATTTCTCCTGACTATAAATAGCCCTTTACCACTTTCAACCTTCCCACTGATAACTCTATAACCTTGGGCAAGTTACTTGACCTCACTGAGCCTATTTTGCCATCTATAAATCAGCTAATAGGACCTAACTTACAGGTTTGCTGAGAGGTATAAGTAAAACAATAGAGTCTAGCATATGGCGGGGCTCAACAAATATTAGTACATTACTTATTCTTTTTTTTCACCCTGCTATGCCTTTCAGTTTATTTCTACTAAACTCTAAGTTATTAAAATATAGACTGAAGTATTATTAATTTCCCTCTGTGTTCTCCCCAGTTCCTATCACAGTGCCAGGGACACTGGTCAATTGAACTGACCATGAACTATGTCTTCGTCCATTTGAGAAGCTACAACAAAATACCATAGACCGGGTGACTTATAAACCACAGAAGTGTGTTTCTTATCGCTCTGGAGGCTGGGAAGTCCAAGATCAGGGCATTGGCAGATTTGGTGTCTGGTGAAGGCCTGCTTTCTGCTTCACAGATGGGTGCCTTCTTGCTGTGTCCTCATGTGGTGATAGGGGCAAGCCAGTGCTCCTAGTCTCTTTGATAAGAGCACTAATCCCATTTCCGAGGGCCCATTGTGACTGAATCACTTCTCAGCAATCCTCCCTTCTAATCTCATCACTTTCGGGGCTAGGATTTCAACATATGAATTTGTGTGGGGGGCACAAACATTGAATCCTTTGCAATGAACATCAAAGGATGGTACAGTGGTTAGTGTTTGTGTATCATGGCATACCTAATAATTTTATATCTTGGTTGCTGAAAATAAAACAAATAAAAGCTTTCATTTACATGCTTTTTTAGCACACCTTTTCTGGAAAAAGTTCTCTATTTTAGTACTGGTTTGTGTGGCTCATACTACATCTATGGCCATTAAAATCCAATAGAACTCCAGAGTGAGGAAGCACTTTGCTGTCTTTCTCTATGGTGTTTTCCAGGCAGGGTCAGATTGCCAGGTGTCATCAGACATGTTTTGGTAGACAGTGAGGGGAGGGGGTGGAGAGGGTGCAGTTTATTATACGTAAATTATACCTCAACAAAGCTGGTACTTTTTTAAAAATTTGCCATAATTCTTTATATTATAAAGACATATTGGCCGGGCGCGGTGGCTCACGCTTGTAATCCCAGCACTTTGGGAGGCCGAGGTGGGCGGATCACGAGGTCAGGAGATCGAGACCACAGTGAAACCCCATCTCTACTAAAAATACAAAAAATTAGCCGGGCGTGGTGGCGGGCGCTTGTAGTCCCTCCCAGCTACTCGGAGAGGCTGAGGCAGGAGAATGGCGTGATCCTGGGAGGCGGAGCTTGCAGTGAGCCAAGACTACGCCACTGCACTCCAGCCTGGGCGACAGAGCGAGACTCCATCTCAAAAAAAAAAAAAAGATATAAAGAAATTTTTGCACTGTCTCTCAAGTTTGTCCAGAGGATAAAATGAGAGGCATATAACAGTATAGAATATTATTCAAAGGTCAAATATTTATCCAAACTTTAATACTAGAGAAAGATGGGCAGGTACAAGCGTGAGCAAGGGGAAAATGAGAAAGAGCAGAAGGAGATGTTACTGAAGCAAAGTCTGAGGCTGCCTGCTTCAAAAAGTTTCAAAGCTAATTTATGGAGATGGCTTCTTTCCTTAAACCTCACGAACCACCCTCTGCTAGCTTCCAACTTTTCTTCTGCAGCTTCCTTGCCTCTCTCAGCCTTCATAGAACTGAAGAGAGTTAGGGCCTTCCTCTGGATTAGGCTTTGGTTGAAGGGAATGTTGTGGCTGGTTTGATTTTCTGTCCGGAGCACTCAAACTTTCTCCATAGCAGCAATAAGGCTGTTTCACTTTCTCATCACTTGTGTGTTTACTGGAGTAGCACTTTCAATTTCCTCCAGGAACTTTCTCTTTGCATGCACAGCTTGGCCCACTGTTTGGTGAAAGAGGCCTAGCTTCCCATCTATCTTGGTTTCCAGGATGCCTTCCTCACTCAGCTCAATCACTTCCAGCTTTTGACTTAAAGTGAGAAATAGGTGATTCGTCCTTTCATTTGAACACTTAGAGGCGATTGTAGGATTATTAATTGGCCTAATTTCAATACTGTTGTGTCTCAGGGAATACAGAGGCCTGAAGAGAGGAAAAAAGAGATGGGGGATGGTGGGTGGAGCGGTCAGAATACACACATTTATTGGCAAGTTTGTCATCTTATATTGGCACAGTCGTGGCACCCCAAAACAATTACAATAGTAACATCAACGATTACTGATCACAAATCACATAACAGACATAATAATACAAATTTAAAATATTGCAAGAGTTACCAGATGCAATACAGTGACACAAAGTGAGCACATGCTATTGGAAAAAATGGTGCTGATAGACTTGCTCAATGCAGGGTTGCCACATGCCTTCAATTTATAAAAAATGTGGTATCTGAGAAGTGCAGTAAAGCAAAGCACAATAAAATGAGGTATGAGGCTGGGTGTGGTGGCTCATGCCTGTAATCCCAACACTTTGGGAGGCCGAGGCAGGCAGATCACCTCAGGTCAGAAGTTTGAGACCAGCCTGACCAACATGGAGAAACCCTGTCTCTACTAAAAATACAAAATTAGCCGGGCATGGTGACGCATGCCTGTAATCCCAGCTACTCGGGAGGCTGAGGCAGGAAAATCACTTGAACCCAGGAGGTGGAGGTTGTGGTGAGCTGAGATCCTGCCATTGCACTCCAGCCTGGGCTACAAGAGCAAAACTCCATCTCAAAAAAAAAAAAAAATAGAAACTAGAAAAGAAAATAAAACCAACAGTAAGCAGAAGAAAGGAAGTAAAAAGCATCAGTGTAGAAATCAATGCAATAGAAAACAGGCAAAAATCATTTCCAGGAAATAAATGAAACCAAACTCTGTCTCTTTGAGAAGGTCCATAATATTGATAAACTTCTATTCAGGCTTATCAGGAAAAAAAGAGAGAAAACAAAAACAAAAACAAAGAAAAATAAAGTGCTTTTAAAAACATAAACACTTTCTAGGAATAAAGGAATGTTGCTTATACATGATTTTACCAATAGTCTCATGAAAATTGCGTGAAGGACTGTGGCTATAAACACAATGGTTTGAATTTTATGTAAATTCATAGCTTTTTATTGTTATTTTTAAATACAGAAAAGTTCTGAAGGCAGTAATTTTATTTGCCAGTTTTTTGGAAACTTTACATCTGAGGAAGATCTGCTGGAAGATGTCATTTGGGGTAATGCAAAATATTTCTGGAAGACACAAGTAAAATGGGCCCTCATTGACCAAGTAGTTTGTATAGACGTAGTGATTAAACTAAAGTAGAGGGGAGGTTGCAAAAATATTTGACAAAAAGAAATATGTGCTTGCAGTGCAAAACCACTGATCCTGTTCACAAACAGGCACAGTGAGAAAGATTTCCATATACCTGGTAGAACAACCTCTGTGGGCCATCTTAAGCACTGGTGAATAACACTTTTATGCATTCTGTTACATCTGAATTTCACCACTTAACATGATATTTAAGCTGAATTAAAATGCCTTAATACTCTTGCCTTAATATTCTTCCAAGGTTTAGCAACTGGTCCTTTTAATAAAATAAAAAAATAGATTATGGTTAACTTTTTTTGAAAAGGTACTCAAATATGTCAACTTTATTGTTTCTAGATATACACCTCTTTGTACTGAAAATTGTAAAAATAGCATGAAGTTTCCTCTTATTGCAATCCAAATTTTTGAAAGCCAGAAAATCTAATTATTCTGCTCTAGACAACTTACCTAATGCTTTCTTTATCCACAAGTAACTTTGCTTCAGTTTCTTGATGTTGGGTTTCATCTCATTGACTTTGGGCTTCTAAATGGGAATACTTATGTCCTCTTCGCTTCTTTGGGTCAAATTAAACAGTAGAGCTAAAGTTATTCAAATACATTCAAACTACGCAGACCCCTCATAAATTACTAGTATCATGGTAGGAAGGAAAATATGTAAGAAGAAAAATACATCCTAGAACTCATTATCAAAACTATTGGTGTATAGTCTATACTAGCATAGAGTAGCTTTCTCAATCTGCTATGTAAAATTACCAGAAAGAAAAAAAAGTGCAAGAATAAGGTTTATGACTAAAGTGGCTCAGTGTCATGATTCCCTATTCTAGCATTCTCAGAAGGATCCCATCCGTTAGACACACAGAAACTGCAGCCCATCCAAATGTGATCTGTTTAATCAATAATCAACAGTACATATTGAAGACAGTATCTTTGCTATATGTGCTTGTCATAATGAAGGACGGTGTACAAATAACAAGTTGATCCAGATGAACACTTTAATTTTGATGCCAAAATCAATCACTTTTTGTCATAATACCAGGCATAGATAATGGTTGATCCAGTGCACACTGTCTGTTATTACCCCATAATTTCTTGCAGCAGACATGTCATAATTTGACATACTCCTTGATCATTAACACATTGCAGTAGTCAGATATACTTGTCAAGATTAAGCTAAATGTCAGTAGAAGACTCAGTGAAGGCTTGGAAATCTTGCAGCTTGCTCAGAGACACCGCCAACTGAAATGATAAATGTCATTGGGCTGTGGTCCTATTCTCATCGATGTATCAATAAATAAAGGGATGCTGGGGGAAAAATGTTCTTCCAGATACCTGCCCACTCTGAACCTCGAGTTCTTTTCATCACTGTGAAAGACAGCTCACTACACACCGCAGCCATTTCCCGGGAGGACTCTGAGCTGTGATTTCAAAAACAGAATGCACTCATCTGCCATTTGTCTTCCAAAATTGCTTGTGAATATCCCATATGCTATTCAAGTCTCTCCACCCTTGTAGTCTTTGTATAAATGGGTTCATTTTGTTCTTTTTAATTTTTCTGAGACAGAGTCTCACTCTGTGGCCCAGGCTGGAGTTCATTGGCGATATCTGGGCTCACGGCAACCTCCGCCTCCCAGGTTCAAGCGCTTCTCCTGCCTCAGCTTCCTGAGTAGCTGGGATTACAGGCGCGCACCAACACGCCTGGCTAATTTTTATATTTTCAGTAGAGACGGGCTTTTGCCGTGTTGGCCAGGCTGGTCGTGAACTCCTGGCCTCAAGCGATCCACCCGCCTTGGCCTCCTAAAGTGCTGGGATTACAGGCTTGAGCCACCGCGCCCGGCCCCTTTGTTCTTATTTGTTATTATTGCAGTGGGATTCTAGGAGGTGCTGGGAGTGCAGAAGTTAATCAACATACTTAGCTTGAATAGACATCCCAGTATTGATAGAGTTGCAATCTTAAAAAAAGAAAGAAAGAAAGAAAGGAAAAAAAAAGCCCAACAGTCATGGGATGAAAAAGTATTTGGGCGAGGATGAAAGAGTCAAACTCTCACTGTGCACATGAAATCACAAGTATGGGCTGAGCGCAGTGGCTCACGCCTGTAATCCCAGCACTTTGGGAGGCGGGTGGATCACGGGGTCAGGAGATCAAGACCATCTTGGCTAACACGGGGAAACCCTGTCTCTACTAAAAAAAAAATACAAAAAATTAGCCAGGCATGGTGGCGGGCACCTGTAGTCCCAGCTACTCAGGAGGCTGAGGCAGGAGAATGGCGTGAACCCAGGAGGCAGAGCTTGCAGTGAGCTGAGATGCCATCATGCACTCCAGCCTGGGCAACAAGGCAAGACTCCGACTCAGGAAAAAAAAGAAAAAGAAATCACAAGTATGTACATACGCAACTGTCCTGCTACTAACACAACATTTTGGTTTTCTTATAATATTGAAATTTTATTAAACATTGAAATACATTTTATTGAAGTTGAGAGTTGTATCTTCTTTTACCACGACCGCCAATATGTATGTGCAATAAAAGCTATAAGAATATTTGCATTTGACCCCTAAAATAAGGAACCTGGATTTAATAATTTGGCAGTTCCTTTGTTTCATTTAAATTTGAACATTTTTCTGCTTTATTTTAATAGATTGTTCCTATTGCATTATTCAAAGGTGTTAAAAAAAACTATGTGGTTGATTAGAGAACATTTATTATGTATATTTGTGAATATTTATAATAATGAGTGTTTATTAAACATGTACATATTATACATTATACCAGGTACATATTGTATATATTATACATTATATAAGGTAGGGAATACACGTTGCCCATGTGGAGTTTATAATATAGCTGGAAAAATAATATCAACATACATACTGTATGATTCCAACTAATTTTTTTTTCTTTTTGAGATGCAGTCTTGCTCTGTCACACAGGCTGGAGTGCGGTGGTGTGATCTCGGCTCACTGCAACCTCCGCTACCCAGGTTCAAGCAATTCTCCTGCCTCAGCCTCCTCAGTAGCTGGGATTACAGGCATGCGCCACCAGACCCAGCTAATTTTTGTATTTTCAGTAGAGACGAGGTTTCACTGTGTTGGTCAGGCTGGTCTCGAACTCCTGAGCTCATGATCCTCTCACCTTTGCCTCTCAAAGTGCTGGGATTATAGGTGTGAGCCCAGCACGCCTGGCCTTTTGCCCACTTTTAAGTTGGATTATTTGTTTTCTTGTTGTAGAGTTTCAAGTATTCTCTGTATATTTTGAATACTATCCCTTTATCAGATATGTTCTCCCTCCCTGTGACTTGTTTTCTAATTCTTTTAAAAGTGTCACCCATGCAGTAGAAGTTTTTTTTATTAATTATAATAAAGTCCCACTTAGCAAGTTTTTCTTTTGTAGGTCACATTATAGGTTTGTATTTAAAAACTCATAGTCAAACCCAAGGTCAGCTGTATTTTCTTCTGCTATCTTTTAGAAGTTTTACAGTCTTGCACTTTAAATTTAAGTCTATGATCCATTTTGAGTTAATTTTTGTGAGAAGTGTAAGGTCAGTATCTAGATTCATTTTTTTACATGTGGTTGTCCAGTAGTTTTAACACCATTTGTTAAGAAGCATATCTTTTTCCCATTGAATTACCTTTGCTTATTTGTCAAAGATCTATTGACTATATTTGTGAGAGTCTCTATCTGTGCTCTCTGTTCTATTCCATTGATCTATTTGACTATTCTTTACCAATACCACACTCTCTTGATTACTGTAAGTTTACAGTAAGTCTTGAAGTTAGTAAGCATTAGTCCTCTAATTTTGTTCTTCTTTAATATCATGTTGGCTTTTCTGCGTCTCTTGACTTTCTATAGAGTTGGAGTCAGCTAGTCAATATCTACAAAATAGCTTGCTTGGATTTTGATAAGTACTGCATTGATCCCAATACTGATCTGTAGATCAAGTTGAAAGAACTGATGTCTTAACGATATTGAATTTTCTTATTCATTAACATGCAGTAAGTCGATTTTTTAGATCTTCTTTGGTTTCGTTCATCAGATTTTCATAGTTTTCCTCAGATAGGTACTATACATATTTTATTAGACTTATACCTAAGTATTTCATTTTTGGTGCTAATGTAAATGGCACTGTGTTTTTAATTTTAAATTTCAACTGTTCATTGATGGCATATAGAAAAAGAAATAACTTTTGTAAATTAACTTTGTATCCTTCATCCTTGCTGTAATCACTTATAAAAGATTATATACATAGAATTCATTCTAGGAGTTTTTTGTTTATTCTTTGAGATTTTCTACATAGGCACTCATGGCATATATGAACGAAGACAGTTTTATCACTTCCTTTCTTCTTCTTTTTCTTTTTTTTCTTGAGACAGAGTCTCGCTCTGTTACCCAGGCTGGAGTGCAGTGGCGTGATCTCGGCTCACTGCAAGCTCTGCCTCCCGGGTTCACGCCATTCTCCTGCCTCAGTCTCCCGAGTAGCTGGGACTACAGGCGCCCGCCACCACGCCCGGCTAATTTTTTGTATTTTTAGTACAGACAGCGTTTTGCCGTGTTAGCCAGGATGGTCTCGATCTCCTGGTCTCGTGATCCGCCTCCCTCGATATCCCAAAGTGCTGGGATTACAGGCGTGAGTCACCATGCCCCGCCATCACTTCCTTTCTTATCTGTATACCTTTTATTTCTTTTTCCTGTCTTATTGCATTAGTTAGGACTTTCCATACAAAGTTAAATAAGAGTGATAAGAGGAGACATCCTTGTTTTGTTCCTGTTCTTAGTGGGAAAGTATCTCATTTTTCAGGCTTGAGTATCATGTTAAGTGGAGGGGTTTTTTTAGATTTAAAAAATCAGTTTGAAGAAGTTTCTCTCTATTGCTAGTTTGCTGAAAGTTTTTTTTTTTTTTTTTTGAGGCGGAGTCTCACTCTGTCCCCCAGGCTGGAGTGTAGTGGTGTGATCTCTGCTCACTGCAACCTCTGCTTCCTGAGTTCAAGTGATTCTCCTGTCTCAGCTTCTTGAGTAGCTGGGATATAGGTTCGCGCTATCATGCCCGGATATTTTTTTTTTTTTTTTTTTTTTTTTTTGGTATTTTTAGTAGAGATGAGGTTTTCACTGTGTTAGCCAGGATGGTCTTGATTTACTAATCTCGTGATCTGCCTGCCTTGGCCTCCCAAAATCCTGGGATTACAGGCATGAGCCACTGCACCCAGCCTGCTGAAAGTTTTTATCATGAATGATTGTTAGATATTGTCAAATTCTTTTTATGCATCTATTGATAACATTACATGATTTTTCTTCTTTAACCCATTGGTATAATGGATTGATCTTTGACTGTTGAACCAGGCTTGCAATCTGGAATACATCCCACTTTGTTATGGTATATAATACTTTCCTTGTTTCTTTTTTAAACTAATGTATTCATTATTTTTAATACTTTTTCACAACTTCAATGAAAATCAAATAAGCCACCTCCTGTGCTGTGTTTCTCTGTGCTGCTTGAAGCTGCCTGTGCTTACTTTTGGTTCTACATAGCTTCTCCCCTTAGAATGACATACATAGTACAGCATTCAACATATGCTAACTCTTAGTGTTGTTATTATCTGAAGACCCTCAAGGACTGCTCATGGTGCTGATGTGGTTGGAGGGGACATGACTTGAACCATGTCTTGTAACTTTGCATGAATTATTTACACATGCTTGAGATAAGGTTAGTTTTCTGCATCAAAGGATGAGCAGGGAGATGATAAAGAGGCAGCTAGCTCCATCCTGTTCCAGCTATGGTCATTGCTGATGCGCACTTTGCATACACATGCTCATCCAAGTTGCATACTGCACTCAATCAGACTCTGGTGTGAAAGAGAGGTAGGAAAGAGGGACATGGGCCCACTTTCAGCTCTGGTTTATTCAGCTCTTATCACTGACCTGTATGAGGACTGAAATGAAATCCCCAGCTAACACTGAACTGGAAGGAGCAGCCTGTGTGTGGTGAAGAGACAAAACCTAAAACAATCTGAACAGAAACAAAGCACTTTTCCAAACTAAGAAGAGGGCAATAAATGTAGTTTGACACTTTAGTTTAAAAATACACAAATTTAGGCCAGGCGTGGTGGCTCATGCCTGTAATCTCAGCACTTTGGGAGGCCACGGTGGGCAGATCAGGAGGTCAGGAGTTTGAGACCAGCCTGGCCAATATGGTGAAACCCTGTCTCTACTAAAAATACAAAAATTAGCTGGGCGACAGAGCGAGACTCCGTCTCAAAAAAAAAAAAAAAATTAGCTGGGCGTGGTGGTGTGCACCTGTGCTCCCAGCTACTCGGGAGGCTGAGGCAGAAGATTCGCTTGAACACAGGAGGCAGGGCTGCAGTGAGCCGAGATTGTGCCACTGCACTCCAGCCTGGGCAACAGAGTGAGACTCCGTCTCAAAAAAAAAAAAAAATACACAAATATTAGAATAATGCCTGTGAAACAAAAGTGACCTGAGTTTATGTCCCTGTGGCCTTGAAAAAAGTCTGTGGTATAATGAGGTCACCTCATATCTTAGTGAGTTTGAAGGGAGTGAGGCCTCTCCTGCCCCCAGACAGAGAGGAAGGCATTAGTTGCAGTAGAGAGAAAACTCAGGCATGAGCAGGATGGTCAACTTTAAATTCTACAGCTCCCTCCCATGGGGGAGACATTAGACTCACACTAAGAAGATAGGTCTGTAATTGGTGGATGGGGCTGCAGTAAGTTGTACCACAGACAAACATAAAGAAGAACTCAGGGCCGGGCGCAGTGGCTCACGCTTGTAATCCCAGCACTTTGGGAGGCCGAGGCGGGCGGATCACGAGGTCAGGAGATCGAGACCATGGTGAAACCCTGTCTCTACTAAAAATACAAAAAAAAATAAGCCAGGCGTGGTGGCGGGCGCCTGTAGTCCCAGCTACTCGGAGAGGCTGAGGCAGGAGAATGGCGTGAACCCGGGAGGCGGAGCTTGCAGTGAGCCGAGACTGCGCCACTGCACTACAGCCTGGGCAACAGAGCGAGACTCTGACTCAAAAAAAAAAAAAAAAAAAAAAAAAAGAAGAACTCAGGAATGAAGATTCTCAAAAATGGATGTTTTCTCTCAAAGCAGTCTCACAGTGTATCGTACAGTGATCCTCTGTTGTCTATAGAAGTCTAAATCCCGTAAGAAGTTCAGAAGGTCCTTTGTTCCTCACTCCTGCCTGTAAGCCAGTTTCATCCCTGGGACACACTCTGCCACCCTGTGTGCCCTGAGTCACAGCCCCTCTGTACTAACTATGCTTCTCCCAAAACCAGCATGCTCCTTTCACCTTCCTGCCTCTGCCCATGACTTTCTTTTGGTCTGGAATGTCCCCAACAGTTCAGCTCTTAAAGCTCATATACCCTCAGGCCATAGTTGAAAATATGTGTATCCTTGTTTATTCTCAACAGTTCCAATAAAAATCCACCTCCCCTTTGAAGTCTTCATGACTGCTCTACTTTAACCTCCAAAGCAAAGTTAGATACCCCATGATCTGTGCTCCCATGACACCCACCCACTTCGATTATGGCATGTTCCACATTCTAATTATTTGCTTACTGTCTCCTCTAGTTGACTCTGAGCAGACACCTTGTCTTATTCATCTCTGCATCTGAAGAGTTTTCACACAGGGCTCACACCACAGTGGGTGCATGAGCACTCAGAGAGGAATCTGCACCCAGGTGAAGGCATGGACCCTTCAGCACTAAGCTTCTGTGATCTCATAACATGTTGCCTTAATATTCTTCCAAGGTTTAGCACCTGATCCTTTTAAACACATTTGTTAATAAAGAATAAATAGGCTATGGTTAACTTTTAAATAACTAGTTACTCTTTATTATGAAATAAGAATTTTGGAAGAGGCTAAGTGATCTGTATATGTGGGACGGAGGAAAGTGAATATCAATGGCCTATGACACATCATTAAGTTTCTTTTCTATTTCATAGAATTCTCTACTCACATTACTGTCTTATTCGGTGTTCTTTTGTTTGGTGTTGAACCAGCGCAAAATCTCTGAGGTTAAAGTGGAATTATTCTAAAGCCTGGAAGCCTGGTAGCTTCAAGAAGAGCTAGAACCGAAGCCTGGAAAGAGCTGCAGGAGCAGCTCCAGCTACTCTAAGTGACTCTCTCCCAGGCGCTCTGATCGCTTTTCGCAACTTCTCTCTCCACGTCGCTTCAGCTTTTCTTTCAACAGATTGACTGTGTCTGCTTTTCTAAGCTCCTGGTTATAAATGGAAGCACCAAAGATCCCAAACTTAAATATTCTAAGTTAAAATGACCCATAAGGAAAGACCAGTATCTCTCAATCCCAATTCCCACATTTTAAAGAGAAAATGTGGCTGGGTCAGTTGTTCTACCTTTAAATGAATAGGCTCAGGTATGGGACATGATTCCACAACACAAACATGGCAGGCAGGGCCCACCATTGTGGGGTCAGTCCTCAGATAAAAACTTTTTTTTTTTTTTTTTGAGACGGCATCTCACTCTGTCACCCAGGCTGGAGTGCAGTGGTGCAACCTCGGCTCACTGCAACTTGTGCCTCCTGGGTTCAAGTGAGACTCCTGTCTCAGCCTCCCGGGTTCAAGCGAGTCTCCTGTCTCAGCCTCCCGGGTAGCTGGGATTACAGTTTTGCGCCACCACGCCTGGCTAATTTTTGTATTTTTAGTGGAAAGGGGAGTTTTACCATGTTGGCCAGGCTGATCTTGAACTCCTGACCTCAGGTGATCCACCCATCTCAGCCACTCAAAGTGCTGGGATTACAGGCATAAGCCACCACTCCTGGCCAATAACTTTATTTATTTATTATTTTATTTATTTATTTTTTGAGATGGAGTCTGGATCTGTCGCCCAGGCTGGAGTGCAGTGGTGTGATCTCAGCTCACTGAAAGCTCTGCCTCCTGGGTTCACGCCATTCTCCTGCCTCAGCCTCCTGAGTAGCTGGGACTACAGGCGCCTGCCACCACGCCCGGCCAATTTTTGTATTTCTTAAGTAGAGACGGGGTTTCACCGAATTAGCCAGGATGGTCTCGATCTCCTGATCTTGTGATCTGCCCACCTCGGCCTCCCAAAGTGCTGGGGTTACAGGCGTGAGCCACCGCGCCCGGCCCAGAACTTTATTATAGGTGTTACACGCATACCAAAAGAATAAGTGCACCACAATGATCTAATTCAATTTTGCTTTTTGAGAGGGTTTACAGAAAGATTAAACGGACTGATTAAGATTGAGAGCCCTTTTCCCCTTAGACCAAATTTTAGTTAGCTGTTGTCAGCTATAAAGCTCATTATTATTCTTATGAACTTTAGAATCTAAAAAGATAAATCAGTCATTTGCCTGTTTGTTAAGACTTTGACTGAGCCATCCCTACAAGGCAGGTAAAGACAGCACTCAGCACAGGACTGTGGCCTACACTGATCTCTCCTTACTTCCATTATCCACATTCACATCCACGTCTTAAATTACTGCCTTCTCAAAGCTAACAACTACACCCAGACTGGAGTGCAATGGCATGAACTTGGCTCACTGCAACCTCTGCCTCCCGGGTTCAAGCGATTCTCCTGCCTCAGCCTCCCTAGTAGCTGGGACTACAGGCGCCTGCCACCACGCCCATCTAATTTTTATATTTTTAATAGAGACGGGGTTTTACCATGTTGGCCAGGATGGTCTTGATCTCTGGACCTCGTGATCCACCCGCCTCGGCCTCCCAAAGTGCTGGGATTACAGGCGTGAGCCACCATGCCCGGCTTTATTTTTTTTGAGACGCAGTCTCCCTCTGTGCCCAGGCTGGAGTGCAGTGGTGCGATCTTGGCTCACTGCAACCTCCACCTCCCGGGTTCATGCCATTCTCCTGCCTCAGCCTCCCAAATACCTGGGATTACAGATGTGAGCCCCCACGCCCGGCTAATTTTTGGTATTTTTAGTAGAGATGGGGTTTCACTGTGTTAGCCAGGATGGTCTCCATCTCCTGACCTCATGATCTGTCCGCCTCGGCCTCCCAAAGTGCTGGGATTACAGGCGTGAGCCACCGCGCCTGGCCCATTCTCTGTTTTTTTTTTAACTCAGGAATCCCTCTCTCCTTCCTGTCTTGAAAGCTTCAGCCTTCTGAGACTTAAGAATACAATTTCAGGGCAGGCCCGGTGGCTCGCGCCTGTAATCCCAGCACTTTGGGAGGCTGAGGCGGGCGGATCGCGAGGTCAGGAAATCAGACCATCCTGGCTAACACGGTGAAACCCCGTCTCTGCAAAAATACAAAAAAATTAGCCGGGCGTGGTGGCAGGCGCCTGTAGTCCCAGCTACTTGGGAGGCTGAGGCAGGAGAATGGCGTGAACTTGGGGGGCGGAGTCTGCAGTGAACTGAGATTGCGCCACTGCACTCCAGCCTGGGCGACAGAGCGACACTGTCTCAAAACAAAACAAAACAAAACAGAACAAAAAAAGGCAATTTCAAAACCTAGATAAAAACTAAATCTTTTGAGATTCAGTGCTAAATTCTCAATTTGTGTTCACTAAAAGACATACTTGGACAGTGACTAATTTGGTAGTTATTTCCCTTGGACTGATAAGTACATTCCTTTTTTTTTTTTTTGTGACACAGAGTCTTGCTCTGTCGTCCAGGCTGGAGTGGCATGATCTCGGCTAACTGCAACCTCCATCTCCTGGGTTCAAGCAATTCTCCTGCCTCAGCCTCCTGAGTAGAGTAGCTGGGATTACAGGCGTGTGCCACCATGCCCGGCTAATTTTTGTAATTTGAGTAGAGACGGGGTTTCACCATGTTGACCAGGCTGGTCTCAAGCTCCTGACCTCAGGTGATCCGGCCTTCTTGGCCTCCCAAAGTGCTGGGACTACAGGTGTAAGCCACTGTGCCTGGCCCAAGTACATTCATTTTTAAACAATTAAGAAGTTTTGTAATGACTTGTGAAACGAGGTGGTGAAATATAATTAAAATAATCACTATTTTAATGGTGGTTCTCCATGGAATATTTCATAAAATTATTTAGCACCTTGTTAAGTTTTTAAGAACTAATAATGAAATAATATAACAATAAGCCAGGAACATAGTGTTATAAATAGATATAAAATAGAGATTGAAGTTTTGTATTCAAAGAGATGGGAGTGAAGTAACTAGAACTGCAAACAGGCAGACTGAAGGAGATAGAGACATGAAGAAACATTCAAAATATCAACAAATGCAGGAGATGATTTTCTGAAAAAATTAAAATAGACCACTAGCTAGACTAATAAAAAAGAAAAGAAAGAAGATTCAAATAAACAATCAGAAACAACAAGGGCAATATTACCACTGACCCCACAGAAATACAAATAACTATCAGAGAACATGATGAACACCTCTGTGCATATAAACTAGAAAATCTAGTAGAAATGGATAAATTCCTGGACATATACACCCTCCCAAGACTGAACCAGGAAGAAATTGAGTCCCCGAACAGACCAAAAATGAGCTCCAAACTTGAATCAGTAATAAATAGCCTGTCAACCAAAAAAGGCCCAGGACCAGACACATTCACAGCTGAATTCTACCAGATGTACAAAGAAGAGCTGGTATTACTCATACCAAAACTATTCAAAAAAATTGAGGAGGAGGGATGCCTCCCAAACTCCTTCTATGAGGCCAGCATCATCCAGATACCAAAACCTGGCAGATATACAACAACAACAACAAAAAACTTCAGGCCAATATTCTTGATGAACGTTGATGCAAAAATCCTCAACAAAATACTGGCAAACCGAATTGAGCAGCAGATCAAAAGCGTATCCACCAGGATCAAGTAGACTTCATCCCCGGGATACAAAGTTGGTTCAACCTACACAAACCAATAAATGTTATTCATCACATCACAGAACTAAAGGCCAAAACCATATGATTATCTCAAAAGATGCAGAAAAGGCTTTCAATAAAACTCAACATTCATTCATGTTAAAAACTCTCAATAAACTAGGTATTGAAGAAACATACCTCAAAAAAATAAGCACCATATATGATAAACCCACAGCTAATATCATACTTAATGGGCAAAAGCTGGAAGCATTCCCCTTGGAAACGGGCACAAGACAAGGTTGCCCTTTCTCACTACTCCTATTAAATATAGTATTGGAAGTTCTGGCCAGAGCAATCAGGCAAGATAAAGAAATAAAGAACATTCAAATAGTAAGAGAAAAAGTCAACCATCCCTGTTTGCAGACGACATGATCATATTTCTAGAAAACCCCATAGTCTCAACCCAAAAGCTTATTAAGCTGATAAGCAACTTCAGGAAAATCTCGGGATACAAAATCAATGTGCAAAAATTTCTAGCATTCCTATACACCAACAAAAGTCAAGCCAAGAGCCAAATCAGGAACAAACTCCCACTCACAACTGCAACAAAAAGAATAAAAATACCTAAGAATACAGGTAACAAGGGAGGTGAAAGATCCCTACAAGGAGAACTACAAACCACTGCTCAAATAAATCAGAGAAGGTGCAAACAAATGGAAAAACATTCCATGCCCATGGATAAGAAGAATAAATATTGTTGGCCGGGCACAGTGGCTCACACCTGTAATCCTGGCACTTTGGGAGGCCAAGGTGGGCAGATCATGAGGTCAAGAGATCGAGACCATCCCGGCCAACATGGTGAAACCCCATCTCTACTAAAAATACAAAAATTAGCTGGGCATGGTGGTGCACACCTGTAGTCCCAGCTACTCAGGAGGCTGAGGCAGGAGAATCGCTTGAATCCGGGAGGCGGAGGTTGCAGTGAGCCGAGATAGTGCCACTGCACTCCAACCTGGCAACAGAGTGAGACTCCGTCTCAAAAGAGAGAGAGAAAAAAAAGAGCCAATATTGTTAAAATGGCCATGCTGCCCAATGCAATGTACAGATTCAATGCTATGTCTATTAACTATCACTGACATTCTTCATAGAACTACAAAAAACTCTTTTAACATTCATATGGAACCAAATAAGAGCACGAATAGCCAAGGCAATCTTAAGCAAAAATAACAAAGCTGGAGGCATCATGCTACCCAACTTTGAGCTATACTACAGGGCTACAGTAACCGAAACAGCATGGTACTGGTACAAAAACAGCACATAAACCAATGGAACAGAATAGAGAACCCACAAATAAGACCACACACCTACAACAATCTGATCTTCAACAAATCTGACAAAAGCAAGCAATGGGGAAAATATTCCCTATTCAATAAATGGTGCTAGAATAACTAGCTAGCCATACACAGAAGACTGAAATTGAACCTCTTCTTTACACCATATTAAAAAATTAACTAAAGATGGATTAAAGACTTAAATGTAAAACCCAAAACTATAAAAATCCTGGAAAACAACCTAGGCAATACCATTCAGAACAGTCACAGGAAAAGATTTCATGATAAAGACACAAAAAGCAATTGTAACAGAAACAAACATTGACAAATGGGATCTGATTAAACTAAAGACCTTCTGCACAGCAAAAGAAACTATCAACAGAGTAAACAGACAACCTACAGAATGCAAGAAAATATTTGCAAACTATGCATCTGACAAAGGTCCAATATCCAGCATCTATAAGGAACTTAAACTAATTTACAAGAAAAAACCAACCCCATTAAAAAGTGGGAAAAGGTAGGCCGGGTGCGGTGGCTCACGCTTGTAATCCCAGCACTTTGGGAGGCCAAGGCGGGCAGATCACGAGTTAAGGAGATTGAGACCATCCTGGCTAACATGGTGAAACCCCATCTCTACTAAAAATACAAAACATTAGCCGGGTGTGGTGGCGGGCGCCTGTAGTCCCAGCTACTCGGAGAGGCTGAGGCAGGAGAATGGCATGAACCCGGGAGGCGGAGGTTGCAGTGAGCGGAGATCGCGCCACTGCACTCCAGCCTGGGTGACAGTGCGAGACTCTGTCTCAAAAAAAAAAAAAAGTGGGAAAAGGACATGAACAGATACTTTTCAAAGGAAGACATACATGTGGCCAACAATCATAGGAAAAAAAGCTCAACATCAGTGATCATTAGAGAAATGCAAATCAAAACCACAGTGAGATACCATCTCACACCAGTCAGAATGGTGATTTTTTAAAATAATAAAACATTATAAACTATACCTAACATTTATAGAACACTCCACCCAACAGCAGCAGAATACGCTTTTCTAAAAGAAAATGATATCCTGAAACATTGTTCAGCAGAACTGTTACAATTTCTTTTAAAAATCCTGAAATTTCTTCTTTTAATTGGTAATGATTTTTTTCTTTTCTTTTAAGTTCAGGGTTACATGTGAAGGTTTGTTACACAGGTAAACCTGTGACATGGGGGGTTATTGTACAGATTATTTCATCACCCAGGTATTAAGCCTAGTACTCATTAGTTATCTTTCCTGATCTTCTACCTCCTCCCACCCTCCACCCTTCGAGATACCACAGTGTATGTTGCTACCCTCTATGTGTCCATGCGTTCTCATCAGAATGGCTATTATTAAAAAGCAAAAAGCAAAAAAAAAAAAAAACAGATGCTGGTGAAGTTGTGGAGAAAAAGGAACAATTATACATTGTTGGTGGGAGTGTAAATTAGTTCAACTATTTTGGAAGACAGTGTGATGATTCCTCAAAGACCTAAAGATGGAAATGTCATTCAGCCCAGCAATCCCATCACTGGGAATACACTCAAAAGAATATAAATCATTCTATTATAAAGGCACATACACACGTATGTTTACTGCAGCACTATTCATAACAGCAAGGACATGGAATCAACCTAAATGCCCAACAATGATAGACTGGATAAAGAAAATGTAGTACATATACACCATGGAATACTATGCAGCTATAAAAAAGAATGAGATCATGTGCTTTGCACAAACATGAATGGAGCTGGAGGCCATTATCCTTAGCAAACTAATACAGGAACAGAAAACCAAATACAGCATGTTCTCACTCACAGTGGGAGCTAAACGATGAGAGCATATGGACACACAGAGGGAAACATTAGGGTGGAAGGTAGGAGGAGAGAGAAGAAATGGGAAAAATAACAAATGGGCATTAGGCTTAATACCTGGGTGATGAAATAATCTGTACAACAAACCTCCATGACACAAGTTTACCTGTGTACCAAACTGATATGGAAGTGCTGGGAAGGGAAGAGCGTGGTCCCTTTATTTTTATTTATTTTATTTTTTTTGAAGCTTCTGAGAACCATGTATTTGAGATGGAAGTTCACTTGAGATAATAAATTAATGCAGATAAAAAATATTTGGGGAATTAAAGGGCCGGGTGCCGTGGCTCACGTCTGTAAACCCAGCACTTTGGGAGGCCGAGGCGGGTGGATCACGAGGTCAGGAGGTCGAGACCATCCCGGTTCAAGAGCAGCCTGGTCAACTTGGTAAAACCCTGTCTCTGCTAAAAATATTTTTAAAAATTAGCCAGGCATGGTGGCGAGGGCCTGTAATCCCAGCTACCCAGGAGGCTGTGGCAGGAGAATCACTTGAACCCAGGAGGTGGAGGTTGCAGTGAGCCGAGATGGCACCACTGCACCACTCCAGCCTCGGCAACAGAGTGAGACTCCATCTCAAATTAAAAAAAAAAAAAAAAAGGCCGAGCACGGTGGCTCACGCCTGTAATCCCAGCACTTTAGGAGGCTGAGGAGGGCGGATCATGAGGTCAGGAGACCGAGACCATTCTGGGTAACACGGTGAAATCCCGTCTCTACAAAAAATACAAAAAAATCAGCCAGGCGTGGTGGCGGGTGCCTGTAGTCCCAGCTACTCGGAGAGGCTGAGGCAGGAGAATGGCGTGAACCCGGGAGGCGGAGCTTGCAGTGAGCCGAGATCGCGCCACTGCACTCCATCCTGGGCGACAGAGCGAGACTCCATCTAAAAAAAACTAAAACAAACAAACAAACAAAAAACAGAGCAACTGGTGGGAGTTCCTCCTGGGACTCGGACTCCGAGATATTGTGGACAGTGTTGAGGACGGTGTAGTCCTGCCGGAAGTCCCTTACTGCGGCCCGCCAGTCCGCCCGGGCCGTCAGCAGGCAGAAGATCCTCGGCAGGTAGCAGGCCTTGAAAAGGGCCGCTACATCCCGGTTCACGGGCTGGATGAAGGCCGTGGTGATCTTGGCAGGTATTCCATGCGCACGTGGTCCAAGCGGTCGTCCAGGTTCCCAGAGTGGCCGGGAGTGCTGTCCAGGATGAGCAGCACCTGTAGGGAAAGTCGTGCCGGGTGCAGCACCCTCCACTGCAGAGCAGAAATGCAGGAACCGCGCCTGGAAGAGGCTCACGGTTACCCAGGCTTTTTTTTTTTTTTTTTTTTTGAGACGGAGTCTCGCTCTGTCACCCAGGCTGTACCCAGGCTTTCTTGTGCGAGCTCTGCTAAGAAATCTGCACTAAGTTGCTTTTGCTGAGGGTGTGGCTGCTATGGCCACTGTTGGCAAAGTCATTGTTCATAAGGCATTATTTCTAAGTTTATTATTGCTAAGGAAATTGTATCTTTTTGTTAAGAGAATTGTATTAGTTTCCTAGGGCTGCCATATCAAAGTACCACAAACGAGGTGGCTTAAAACAAGAAATTTCTCTTACAGTTCTAGAGCTTAGAAGTCCAAATCAGGTGGTGGTAGGGTTGCTTCCTTCTGAGCACTCTGAATCTTTTCCATGTGTTTTTCCTCGCTTCTGATGGTTCCTGGAAATCTTTCACATTTCTTGGCATCACTCCAGTCTCTGCCTTCATACTCACATGTCCTTACAAAACTTACTCTCTGTTGCTAGGGGCGTGTTTGCTAAGGAAATGCTTGCTAAAGGTATTTTTAAGGGCATTTCTCTTAAAGGCATTAATGTTCAGGATATTGTCACAAATAAGTTTTGGTACCAATGCAATTACCAAAAATGTTGATGTTATGGCCCTGTTGCAAAGGAAACTTGTTGTTAAGGGTGTTGCAAGACTCTTGTGTTAATATTGTTGTAAAGAAAGTTGTTGTTAAGGATGCTGTTCCTAACTGCATTTGTTTCTATGTTGCAAAATGAAATATGTTAAAAGCATTGTTGCAAAAGATGTTCTTGCTAGGAGCATTGCTTCTGATGGAAAGGATGGAAGCTTTCATGTGCGTCCCTGTGAAGAGACCACCAAACAGGCTTTGTGTGAGCAATAAAAGCTTTTAATCACCTGGATGCAGGCGGGCTGAGTCGGCAAAGAAAGTCAGAGAAGGGAGATAAGGGTGGGGCCGTTTTATAGGATTTGGGTAGATAAAGGAAAATTACAGTCAAAGCGGAGTTGTTCTCTGGAGGGCAGAGTGGGGGTCGCAAGGTGCTCAGTGGGGGAGCTTTTTGAGCCAGGAAGAGCCAGGAAAAGGACTTTCACAAGGTAATGTCATCACTTAAGGCAAGGACCGGCCATTTACACTTCTTTTGTGGTGGAATATCGTCAGTTAAGGTGGGGCAGGGCATATTCACTTCTTTTGTGATTCTTCAGTTACTTCAGGCCATCTGGGCATATACATGCAAGTCACAGGGGATGCGATGGCTTGGCTTGGGCTCAGAGGCCTGACAGAAGCAATTTTGAAGGTCCTCTTTTTTTTTTTTTTTTTTTTTAGAAACAGAGTCTAGCTCTGTCGCCCAAGTTGGAGTGCAGTGGTATGATCATAGTTCACTGTAACCTCAAACTCTTGGGCTCAAGCAATTTTCTCACCTCAGCCTCCCAAGTAGCTAGGACTACGAGCACAGGTCACCATACCTGGCTTTTTTTTTTTTTTTTTTTTAATTTTTGTAGAGACAGCATCTCACTATATTGCCCAGACTGACCTCAAACTGCTGGCCTCAAGCAATCTTCCTGCCTCAACCTTTCAAAGTGCTGGGATTACAGGCATTAGTCACCATGTCTGGTCAAGACTGTCATTCTTAAAGGCATTGATATTAAAAGTGTTATTGAAGATTAAGGTTTTGCTATGGGTGCTGTTGGTAATTGTACTGTTGCTAAGAAAGCTGTTGTTAAGGGCATTTTTGATAAGGGTATTATTGGTAAGGTTATTGTTCTTAAGGATATTGCTATGGTTTGGATGTTTGTCCCCTCTAAACCTCATGTTGAAATTTGATCCCCAATGTTGGAGATGGGGCCTAATGGGAAGTGTTTGGGTCATGACCAAATCCCATATTAACAGATTAATCCCCTTCCTTGAGGCTGAGTGAGTCTTCTATCAGTTCTTGCCAGAGCTGGTTGTTAAAAAGAGCCTGAGACCTTTCTGCTCTCTTTCTCTCTCTCTCATCATGTGAGCTCTGCACACACCAGCTCCCCTTCATATTCTGCCATGAGTGGAAGCAGCCTGAAGCCCTCACCTGACACAAATGTCCAATCTTGAACTTCGCAGCCATCAGAATTGAGAACCAAGTAAATGGTTTTTCTTTATAAATTACCCATCCTCAGGTATTTATTTCGAGCAACACAAAATGGTCTAAGGCAGGTGTTGATGTCAAAAAAGTTTTGTAAGGGCATTGTCCTTTAAGGCCTTGAAGTTATTGTGCAAAGAAAGTTTTGCTAAGGGTGTTATTGCTATGACTAGTGTTTCTAAGGAAACTGTTGCTAAAAGCACTTTTTTTCTCAGAGCATTATTCCTGAGGACTTAATTGCTAAAAGAATGGCAGTAGTAATATTTTTGCCAAGGTTGTTGTGGCTAAGGAAGTCATTGCTGAGGGTCTTTTGTTAAACATGCAGTTCTTAAAGGCATTTTTTTTTTTCTTTGAGACAGGGTCTCACTCTGTCACCCAAGCTGGAGTGCAGTTGTGTGATCACAGCTCACTGCAGGCTTGAACTCCTGTGCTCAAAGTGATCCTCCTGCCTCAGTCTCCAAAGCAACTGGGACAAGCACACACCACCATGCCTAGTGTATTAGACTGTTCTCACCTTGCTAATACAGACATACCCAAGACTGGGTAATTTTTAAAGGAAAGACATTTAATTGACTCACAGTCCCCATGGCTGGAGAGGCCTCACAATCATGGCAGAAGGCAAAAGAGGAGTAAAGTCACGTCTTACATGGTGGCAGGCAAGAGAGCTTGTACAGGGAAACTCCCCTTTATAAAACCATCAAATTTCATGAGACTTATTCACTATTATGAGAACAGCATGGGAAAGACCCGCCCCCATGATTCAATTACCTCCCATCGAGTCCCTCCAATAACATGTGGGAATTATGGGAGCTACAATTCAAAATGAGATTTGGATGGGGATACAGCCAAACCATATCACATAGCTAGCTTTTTAATTTTTTTAATTTTTTTTTTTGTAGAGATGCGATCTCACTACATTGCCCACCCTGGTCTTGAACCCCTGGTCTAAAGCAATCCTCCCACTCCCACCTCTCAAAGTGCTGGAATTATAGGCATGAGCCACTGTGCCCGGCCAAAGGCATTGATGTTAATGTTGTTGTTGGATGTTTTTGCTAAAGGTGCTGTTACTAAGAACACTGTGGCCATGGCCACTATTGCAGAGGCTACTGTTGCTAAGATCCTTGGTGCTAAAGGTGCTGTTCCTAAGGAAAGAGTGTTGAATTCAAGGAAATTGTTGTTATGGGCTATTTTCTTAGGGTCATTGTTCTTAAAGGCCTTGATAGTAAGAGTGTTGAAACAGATTTTGCTATGAGTGATGTTGATAAGGGAGCTGTTGCTATGAGTGCTCTTTCTAAATGTGTTGTTGCTAAGAGCTAATTGCTAAGAGTACTCTTGCTAAATACATTGTTAATAAGGACATTGCTGCGAATAGTCCTGCTCACAGAGTTGTTGCTAATAGTGCTGTTTCTAAGGACACTGTTGATTCCGCACCAAGGCTAAGGGCCTGGTTGTTCATGGCATTTGTATTAAAGGCAGTTATAATAATGAGGTTGTTTTTAAGGTGTTGATGCCAAGAGTATTGTTTCTGAAGATATTTTTGCTAAGCATGCTGTTGCTGATGGCCTTGTTTTATAGCCACTGTTTCTATGGGAATTGATACTAAAGGTGTTATTGCTTAGGGCATTGTTGCTATGGTTGGTAGCCAAGAAAGGTTTTTCTAAATTGGCTTTTTTCCAAGGGTGCTGTGCAAAGGTTGTTAAGTACTGTTGTAAGGAAAATATGATTATGAATATTATTGTTAAGGCCATTGCCTATAAGAGCTGCTGAAGGACATTGTGAGTAAGGATACTTGTATTAAGCACATTGTCACTGAGGAACTTGCTGCTATGTGTATTGTTGATGTGGCCTATTGTTGCTAAGGATATTGTCACTCTGACAATGATATTACGGGCATTGTAGCTAAGGACATTGACATTAAGGCTCTGTTACTAACACTCATTGTTGCTAAGGGTATTTTTGCTGAGGATGTTGTTATTAAGTACATTTTTGCTAGAGCATTCTTGTTCGGTGTGTTGTTGCTAAAGGGCTAGTTGCTAGAAGCACTTTTCCTAGAATAA
Source organism: Nomascus leucogenys (assembly GCF_006542625.1). Taxonomy (NCBI): domain Eukaryota; kingdom Metazoa; phylum Chordata; class Mammalia; order Primates; family Hylobatidae; genus Nomascus; species Nomascus leucogenys. The sequence continues at coordinate 44,974,218 of NC_044402.1, read as the reverse complement.
TTGTTGCAAAGAGCATTCATGCTAAAATGTTGATCCTAGGACCACTGTTACTAAGAAACTCATTTGAAGGACACTGTCACTGTGAGTGTTGTTGCTAAGGTTGTTGTTGTAAAGTCCTCTATGGCTAAGGGCATTGTTACTATGTTCATTATTGTTAAGTGTATTACAGTAAAGAAGCATTGCTACTAAATACACTGCTGTTAATGACTCTATTGCTCAGGGACTTATTCCTAAGGGTACTGGTGCAAACAGAGTTAAGGATGTTGATGTTAAGGTACTGTGTGAAAGTGTGCTATTGGCCGGGCACTCTGGCTCATGCCTGTAATCCCAGCACTTTGGAAGGCCGAGGCCAGTGGATCACTTGAGGTCAGGAGTTTGAGACCAGCCTGACCAACATGGTGAAACCCCATCTCTACTAAGATTACAAAATCAGCTGGGCGTGGTGGTGCACACCTGTAATCTCAGCTTCTTGGGTGGCTGAGGCCGGAGAATGGCTTGAACCTGGGAGGTGGAGGTTACAGTGAGCCGAGATCATGCCATTGCACTCCAACCTGGGCAACAAGAGTGAAACTCTGTCAAAAAGAAAAAAAAGTGTACCATTATTAGAATCATTGTTGTTAAGGGATATTGGTTTGAATGGTGCTGTTGCTAAGGGGACTGATGCTAAAGGCACTCTTACTAAGAGCCATTGTTGCTAAGGTTGATGTTCCAAAAGGCATTGATGTTAAGGACGTTGTTGCTAAGCCTGTTTTTTAAAGTGTGCTGCTGTTATGGGTATTGTTGTTAAGGGTGTTATAAGAGAAATCATTGCTGAGTACCACTGCTGCAGAGAGCATTGTCACTAAGATCTAATATTGCCAAGGACAGTGTTGCTAAGGCCATTGAACTTAAATGCATTATGGTAAAGGCATTGTTCCTAAGACGATTGTTGTTAGCGCTGTTGCTAAGGAACTGTGTTAAAGATATGATTGTTATAGTCGTTAAATCTAAGGGTTTTGATGTTAAGGACCCTGATGCTAAAAACACGTTTAGATAATTTTTACTAAAACTCATTATTGCTAAGAATGTTGATGTTAGGTACATTATTGCAAGGCACTTCTGTAAAGCATCTTGTTGCTAAAGTGATTATTGCTAAAGGCATTGTTGCTAAGTACACTGTTGTCGAGGATGTGGTTGCTAAGAGTGCTGTTGTTAAGAGCATTATGTTCTAAAGGATCTGTTGCTAAGGGAATTGATGATAATTGCATTGTTTCTTTTTTCTTTTCTTTCTTTTTTTTTTTTTTTTTTTTTTTTTTTTAGATGGATTCTCCCTCTGTTGCCCAGGCTGGAGTGTGGTGGCATGATCTCAGCTCACTGCAACCTCCGCCTCCCGGGTTCAAGTGATTCTCCTGCCTCAGCCTCCCGAGTAGCTGGGATTACGGGCATGCACCACCATACTTGGCTAATTCTTGTATTTTTAGTAGAGATGGGGTTTCATCATGTTGGCCAGGCTGGTCTCAAACTCCTGACCTCAAGTGATCCACCCACCTCAGCCTCCCAATGTGCTGGGATTACAGGCATGAGCCACCGTGCCCGGCCTGTAGTTGCATTGTTTCTAAGGGCCTTTGTTAAGGCACTATGCTAACGTTTTTGCTGAAAGTCATTGTTACAAAGGCTGTGGTTACTAATGATGTTGCTGCCATGGAACACGTGCCTAAGGGTGATATTTCAATTGGCATTGATGGTTAGGTCACTGTTGCTAAGAAAGTTATTTCTAAGTGCATTGTTCCTGGAGCCATTGTAGTTATGGGTGATGTTCATAAGAGAACTGCTGAAGGTCATTGTGGCTAAAGGCATTATTACTATTGCTAGTGTTTCTCATGATGCTGTTTCTACCAGCACTGATCCTAAATCTCGTGTTGCTAAGAGTATTGTTACTGAGGGTATTATTGCTAAGTATATTGTTGCTTAGGGTACTATTGCTTAGAATGTTTTTGTATATTATTGTTAAGGACACTGTTTCTAAGATCATTGTTCCTAGGGTGTTCATGTTGGCAAGGGACATTTTTGGTGAAGGCATTGTGACTAAAGCATTGTTGTTACAGGTATTTTCTTCAAAGGGCATTGTTGGGAAGGGGACATTTCTAGAGTCACTCTTGCTAAAGACTGTTGCTAAGACCATTTTACTAAGGTCAGTGCTAAGAGCATTATTACCAAGGCTTTATTTTTATGGCCCACTGTTGGTTGCTAAAGTCATTGTTTCTAAGGGCCAAGAGGGCTGTGGTCAAGGATGCTGGTCTTAGGGGATTTTTGCTAATAGTAATATTGTTAGGACATTGTTGCAAAGAGTGTGGTTGCTAAGGGCCATTGTTTATAAGGGTATACTTGGTAAGGCAAGTTTGGATAAGAGCACTGTTGCTAAGGGCACTGGTTATGGGGGTGATGCTCATGTTTTTTTACTAAGGACATTATTAAGAATGTCATTTCTAAGGTCGGTTGTTTACCCCTTTCTTGCTAATGGTACTGATGTTAAGAGTGTTGATTCTATGAGTATTGCCATTCAGAGCATTGTCTCCAAGAGCCATTGTTGCTAAGTTCATTGATATTATGTATTTTGTAGCTAGGGCATTGCTGTAAAGTGTGCTGTTGCCAACAACACTGTTGCTGATGTCATTATTGCTAAGGAGTTGATACTAAAAGCATTTTTACTAAGGTGCCATTGGTAAGAGTGCTGTTGTTAATGCCATTATAAAGGACATTTTTGCTAAGGGTGTTGTTGCTAATTGCTTTATTTCTAATTTTATTATTGCTAAGGGCCATGGTTTTCGAAGGTATTATTTCTAAGGGTGTTTTTGCTAAGATACACTAACAGGCCGTGGTTTGACAATTTCCAAAGTACCATGGCAATTTATAGAGGTAAATGGACATACCATTGTTCCTAAGGGCATTGTTGCTATGGACATTGATTTTGAAGACATTGTTGCCAAGGGCATTTTTGCAATTGGCATAATTCCCACTATTTCTACAGGCAATTATGCTAAGGTTGTTGTTGCTTAGAGATTTGTCAGTAAGGTGCACCATTGCCAATGATGTTGCTGCTAAGGACATTGTTGTTAGGGACCATTGTTGTTATGTTATGAGTGTTGTCTCTAGGGCCATTGTTCCTAAGGGCCATTTTTGTTAACGGTCTTGATGCTAAAGGCCATTTTTTTAAGGACATTTTGGTAAAGGTATTCATGTCAAGCTATTTGTTGCTAAGGTCATTGTTGTTTGGGGTGGTTATTAAGGTCCCTGATTGCTAACTAAGATCATTGTTGTTTGGGGTGGTTATTAAGGTCCCTGATTGCTAACGAAAGATATTGCTTCTAGGAGTGTTAATGTCAGTCAAAGGCGTTGCTAATAACAACTGTGGCAAATAGTGTTATAGCTGAGGGCATTTTTCTAATGTCACTGTTGCTTAGATTATGTTGTTAAGAGTCTTTTGGCTAAAAGGGTTAATATTAACAATGTTGTCTTAAAGCATTATTCCTGATGGTGTCTATGCTAAGGGTATTGTTGCTATGGGATTTGTTGCTAAGGGCTATTATTAATAAGAGTCATTGTTGTGATAGGCATATTTTTAAAAGTGTTGGTGCTAAGGGCAATTGTTCTTAAGGATGTTTTTGCTAAGGGCATTACTGGTAAAAAAGTTGTTGCTAAGGCCGTTTTTTTCTAAGTGGGTTGGTGCTAATGTATCCCACACCATGAAATTGCTAGCTCACTGCTCTTCACCTCTCCCACTGCATACACCATATTTCCTTGTATCAGACACCTGCTGACATCGCCAGTATAGGATCTTATTAGAACAGATGAGGCAAGTAGAGCAAAGTGGGCATCTCTTAGGGAACAAGAGTGTCCAGTACAAAGTATCAGCCCATTCTAACCTTAGGACAGGTGCCAGGCTGATTAGAGGCCTCAGGTTTGAGCTAGTGACCCTGACCCTTTAAGCTCTGAGAACTTAAAGCTGGCTAAGCTCCAACCCTAAATGTTTTGTCCTATGAGTCATTGTCTGTGAGCTATTTTTAAAAATATTTTGGACTTCATCTACGTTTTTCCCCTAATGTGTTTCAATTTTGTGGGGACTCTAGTGGAAGCAGAGGAAGTCATTTATTGTTCTTAAATCTTAAATGCATCTTTCCAACCTCTCAATGCACATAACTTAATCAGGTCTATGTTCATGCATAAGATAGTTCCATACATGAAGCATCTCACACTCCAATATGCTCTCGATATACAATATTTTTCCACTTAAAATAGCCACTAGGTTGAGTGAGGATATTGATAGCCAGATTTTCATATATATTTGAAAAAAAGAGAGGTAAGAAAACTCAAAAATATCTGTAAAAGAAACAAATACATTTGGAGCAGGTGCCTTACTACCAATCTAGGCTTTAGAAAGCCAGACTCATCAAGATAGTGGTATAGGCACAGTGAGAGACAAAGTAGCTCACAGGAAAAGACCAGAGGCCCAGAATCATAGTTAGCATTTATATCCACATGGTGTCTTACAGAGGGGACACACACATCAGTGAGGAGAGGAAAGAAAATGTAATTTAGGATTAGCATACTTGGTGATTAACTGGTTTAAAAAATGTGTAATTGTTTAATTAAAAATATAAATAACAAATTTTTCAATAGCAAACTCAAATGCTATGAACTTAGGGGTAAGTCTCACCAAAGATAAAAAGTACTTTATAGTCCCCTCACTATTGTAAGAAATTTAACCTACCCTGAGAGATGAATACTATGGTTTCACCATTTTAAAGGTGAACTTTTTCATAAGAGAAAAAAATAAAAGCAAATAAATGGAGATTTATACTGCAAATATCAATAGGAAAAGTCAAAATCATAAAAAATATCAATTCCACCCAAATTGTCAATGTTAATTCCAGCCAAAACCTCAACCAGATTTCCTAATGTCCTTCATAAGCTGATGTCAAATTAATATGAAAAAATAAACCTCACACCAAAGAAAACCAAAGACACTCTCCTGCAGTAATAACATGAGAGAAATTATCTACTGGACCTTACAATTTATGATGAAAATAAATTAATTAAGATAGTTTTGTATTGGCAAAATAGAGAGAAGCCAATGAAACTGAAGAAACAAAATGGAAACAGATACCTATGAGGAAGTGGAAACAGCAGGGCAATTTAGAAAGATGACTATTTTAAAAGCAGTTAAGGCCAGGCGCTGTGGCTCACACCTGTAATCCCAGCACTTTGAGAGGCTGAGGTGGGCGAATCACTCCCAGGGATCACTTGAGGTCAGGAACTCAAGACCAGCCTGACCAACATGGTGAAACCCCGTCTCTACTAAAAATACAAAAAACTAGCCTGGCATGGTGGCAGGCGCCTCTAATCCCAGCTACTAGGGAGGCAGAGGCAGGATAATTGCTTGAACCTGGGAGGCAGAGGTTGCAGTGAGCCAAGATTGCGCCACTGCAGTCCAGCGTGGGTGACAGAGCGAGACTCCATCTCTAAATAAATAGATAAATAAATAAAATAAAAGCAGTGAAACCATTCAGATATCCATATGGAAACATTGTGGATCCGTACTTACGCCTTACACTAAATTCATCCCAGTGGGATTAAACACTTAAATTTGAGACAAAATATGTGAGTCATTTAGTAAAAAGAATGAGAATTTTCTTATGAATACTGTCTGAAACAAACCCACAATAGGAAAAGATAATTTAACGCTTTCACATTGAAAAGAAAAAATCTCTCTTTTTTTCTTTCTTTTTTTTTGAATGGAGTCTCGTTCTGTCACCCAGGCTGGACTGCAGTGGTGCAATCTTGGCTCACTGCAAGCTCCGCCTCCCGGGTTCACACCATGCTCCTGCCTCAGCCTCCTGAGTAGTTGGGACTACAGGCACCCGCCACCATGCCCAGTTAATTTTTTGTATTTTTAGTAGAGACGGGGTTTCACCGTGTTAGCTAGGATGGTCTCAATCTCCTGACCTCGTGATCCGCCCGCCTCGGCCTCCCAAAGTGCTGGGATTACAGGTGTGAGCCACCGTACCCAGCCTCCGTTTTCAAATTGATAGAGATATTCAGTGCATTTCCTCTAAAAATTTTCACTGTGTTTTCTGAGTATGTAAACAACTATTAATAATTCTTACCTTCATACAAAAAAAAGTCAAAGGCCCAAGAATTGAGAACACATCTATAGAATAAATAAAAAAAAAAAAGATGTAAGGAACTGCTGTACCACCATAATGTTAGTCTTCAAGACAGCATGGGGCAAATCTCCTCATAGATGAAATAGCCCAAAGGAAAACATAGAAGTCCAATAAATGACTCAGAATTGAGTCCATTGACATTTATGACAGATGGAGCACTGTACATCAGTGGGGAGACATAAATACATAGGACTGGGGCACTTGCTCTTCCAAATTCTTCATGACTCCCTCTTCATTGAGCCCTGAGGGAAATGGAGAGAGAGAAAAGTACGTTGGGGACAGGTGAGACCATTCACTCTCAGATGCAACTCTATTTCCACATCTTCAACTTAGCCCCCTTAAGTGATTTTGTAGACAAGCTGAGAATACCAGATGGCTATGGTTCGCTTTGTTTGTGTATCTCCCCAATGCCAATGTGACTGCTTCAATAGATTATGTCACAGATATGTTGCTTGTAATATTTGACATGATGTGAATTTTTATTCAAGTTAAGCAACAGCCATGAGAGACAAGTGCAGAGAGCCTATCCATGCGTTTCTGACAAAGGTTCCTTTTTTGTTGTTTTATGTTTATCAAGAGATTTCTTTTGACACATGTACTTTTAAAAATTTTTTATTTTGAAATAATTGTAGATTCACATGAAGTTGCAAAAAGAGAAAAAGGTACACAAAGGTCCCTTATACATTTCACCAAGCATAGGATTATTGTTGAGAACATGATAAATCGCACATTCAGCTTACATGTTCTATGGTTCTACTAGATATATGGTTCTACATAGATAAACGTTCCCAGGTCTCTGGGGCTTTCTCTTACAAAGAGGCTAAGCATGCTTTCTAACACAATATGCTAGACATAGCTGCAGTGTTAGTCATTCAATTATTAAGCTTAATAAAACTTCAAAAAATATTGTATGGCATATGTGTGTATGTCTGTGTGCGTATATACACACACACACACACACAAATGCAGAAGACTAATATTTTATTGTACCAAATTATGTTTAGAGAATTCAAGAGAAGCAACCTCTATGTAGACAACAGATGCCCAGATTGTTCGTATGTGTCAAGGATATGTGAAGGAGCTTGAGGACTGCTTTCTCATTTGGAGAGAAACTAAGCTGACTCTTGCAATGACTTATTCTACATTAGTTCATAGATCTCAGTGATTCAATTGCCTCTTCTGATAATTTTCTTTCTCAGAGAACCCCAATAATCGTTTCTTATATGCTTAACCATCCCCAGGATCTTCCTATGTAAAAGCCATTCTCTACCAAATCTTTATACTTAAGGAAAGTTTGAGTAAAGAGTACAGTCCAGTGGGGCCAGTGTTTTCCAGCCAGGTCCTGACCAAAACTTTCTACAATGGCATCTTAAATGCAATTAGCAGAAGGCTGATACCTCCAGAAGTAACAGCCAAGTTGCTCACTTAGAGTTTCAGGAAGTCAGAGTTCATTTGTGGGCAAAGGGTGCAGGTTACAGAGATTGTTCTTATAGGTTAAGAAAAGGAAAGAAAACCCAGCAAAGTCAACCATCTTTCTGGAAATGTTGAAAAAATGTGAGAAAATTCCATTAATTTTTTTTTTTTTTTGAGACAGAGTCTTCCTCTGTTTCATTTTTTTAGTAGAGACGGCGTTTCACCATTTTCTAGTAGAGATGGCATTTCACCATGTTGACCAGAATGGTCTCAATCTCTTGACCTCGTGATCTGGTTGCCTCGGCCTCCCAAGGTGCTGGGATTACAGGTGTAAGCCACCACGCTGGGCTGAAAATTCCATTAAATTTTAACTGTAGAGCTTCTTGCTCACCCCTAGGAGTTAGAAACTTGGGAAGGCAAGCTCATCCCCAGCTGGACAAGTCCCAGCTTTAAATAGAGTCTCAGGGAATGAGGTCAAGTCTTTGCTGGGAGTCTTGTAGATGATACACATGGAGGTCACTATTCTGAGTGGAGAGTTTTCTAGCACCTAGTGTTTGTGACACTCTTGTTGGAAACAAGTTGTAAAAAAGAGATCTCTGTAAAATCTGAGGGAGCTAAGTCTAAATCTGACTCATAAACCAATCAGAAGCAGCTACCTTTTGAATTTAAACAGCTCTGGGAGAAATGGTGTGAATGGAAAAATAATTCCAAGTTGTTGAGTCTAAGATCACTGCCTTGAGTCCTGGGTTAGATATAGACACACAAGGTAAATGATGTAGAAAGAGAAACTCTAAGCTGGTCACGGTGGCTCACACCTGTAATCCCAGCACTTTGGGAGGCCGAGGTGGGTGGATCACCCTATGGTCAGGAGTTCAAGACCAGCCTGACCAATATGGTGAAACCCTGTCTCTATTAAAATTACAAAAATTAGCTGGGCGTGGTGGTGGGCACCTGTAGTCCCAGCTACTCAGGAGGCTGAGGCAGGAGAATCGCTTGAACCTGGGAGGCGAATGTTGCAGTGAGCCGAGATTGCACCACTGCACTCCAGCCCGGGCAACAGAGCAAGACTCCGTCCAAAAAAAAAAAAGGAAAGAAAAAGAAAAAGCGACTCTAAACTCTTAATATCTGAGTTAGCTTAATTCTTCAAGGTTCAGGAAGATTTAAAGAGTCACTTTTACTTTAAGGGTTAAAATAAAAAGATTCCTGAAGAGTTTTGTCATAATCCCGTTAGTTACCTGCACAGTTTCGTAGCTTAAGACCTGGGGGAAAAATTGACTCAAATCTAAACTATCTTTAGATTAGGAGCATTAAAGAAGCCGCATCCTGGAAGAAACATTCCAGACACAGTTGGGCAAATAATTCAATAGCTGTCTACAAGGCAGTCTATACGTTTTAGGGAATCCTTCAGTGCTTAAGAGAAAATCTCACTTATTCCTCAGTCCCTTAACAGCTTTAAGAAGAATTCTCAATTTCCCCATGCCTGCAATGGCTCTGTGTGGTAGCACAGGTAATGCCTAGGAGGAGAAGCTTGGAAAATTGTAAGACCTGAGGGTTATAAGCTTCATAATTTGTTCAGACATCCCATGATATTTTCCTGCTGCTCCAATCAAGGTTAGTGTTCAGGGTTGGCCTGCAGGATCATTTCTGAGATCAAAAGGCAAAGGAAAGGGAAGGGCAATGCAGTTGCAATTTGTGCAGGAGTTAAAAAGAGAAATTTATTCTCAAGCAAAATGATTTTTTATTTATTCATTTTTACTGAGTTTAAACAGATTTTTGGGCAAGTTTAGCTATGACAGCTGTGATTGTCACACCCCTCTGTCTCTGTCTGAGGCCCTGGAAAAGAAAATAACAGAGTGGGTTTAACATGTATTGCCAGTTTCTCATTCCTAAGAGAATTGAGGTATAATTGGCATACAATTAACTGCACATATTTAAGGTGTACAGTGTGATAGTATTTGACACGTGTAAAACACAGTAAACTATCACTAAAAGTCAAGAATTAATATCTGTCACCCCCAAATGTTCCTGTTGCCCTTTGGCAAGCCTTCTCTTCACTCCTCCCTATCAAACCACGGTAGGAGGGTCTTACATGTTTTGTTGCTCAAATTTATCCCTAAGTATTTGATATTTTGCTGCTATTGTAAATCTCCTGGCTAATTTTTTTTTTTTTTGTATTTTTAGTAGAGACGGGGTTTCACCATGTTAGCCAAGATGGTCTCCACCTCCTGACCTCGTGATCCATCCGCCTTGGCCTCCCAAAGTGCTGGGATTACAGGTGTGAGCCACCGTGTCCAGCCTGTAAATCATATTTTTAAAATACAATTTCTGATTGTTCATTGCGAGTATAAGGAAGAAACTTTGTATAGTCGTATTCTATCCTTCAACTTTGCTTAACTCATTTATTAGTACTAGTAGCTTTATCAGCTTATTAGTTAATTAGCAGCATATTAATTTCTGGTAGTTTTTGTGTAGATTCCACAAAACTTCCTGTCATGTTACCTGAGAAACAGAAACAATTTTACTTCTTTTCCAATTCACCTCTGTGTTTTTCTCTTTTCTTTTGGCTTTATTGCCTCAATTACAATGTTGAATAGAAGTGGTTAAGAGCTGACATTCTCATCTCATTCCTGATCTCAGGAGGAAAGCATTCAGTCTTTTAACATTAAGCGTGACATTACCTGTAGGTTTTTTGTAAATTACCTTAATCAGGTTGAAGAAGTTTCCTGCTAGGTTGAACTAGTGCCAGTTTGCTGAGAGTTACTTTCTTCTGATTATACTGAGATAACATCTTTTCTTTTTTAAATTCCTTAATTTGGTGGACTACAGTGTTTGATTTTTAAAATTTTTATTTTATTGTGGTAAGAATATAACATGAGATCTACTCTCTTATGAGATTTTTCAGTATACAATAAAATATTGTTATCTATAGGCACAGCAGTATATAGCAGATCTCTAAAGCTAATTCATCTTGTGTTAATGAAATTTTACACCCATTGATAAGCAACTCCTCACTTCCCTTTCACTCCCATCCTGGCAACCACCACTCCACTCTTTGATTCTATGAATTGTACTGTCAATATTTTCACTCTCTCAGATAAGCAAATTATACAGGATTTGTCCTTCTGTGATTGGCTTATTTCACTTGGAATAATATCCTCGAGGTTTATTCATGTTGTGCATATTGCAGAATTTCTTTTTAATGCTGAATCGTATTTCCATTGTATGTCTATACCATATTTGCTTTATGAATTTATCTGTTAATGGACATTAATGTTGTTTCTACATCTGAGCTATTACAAATAGTGTTGCAATGAACATAGGAATGGTAATATTACTTCAAGATCCTGATTTCAATTCTTTTGGATAAATACCCAGAAGTGGGATTATTGGAGCAAAATAATAGCTCTGTTTTTAACTTTTTGAAGAACCTTCATACTTTTTTCCCATAGTAAATGCACCATCGGATATTCCCACGAACAATGCACAAGGGTTCCATTTCTCCACATCCTTTCCAATGCTTGTCTTTGTTTTAATAATAATCATCCTGACAGGTGTGAGGAAATACTTCATTGTGGTTTTGATTTACATTTTTCTGATGATTAGTAACACTGAACATCTTTTCATATGCCTGTGGGTATCTCTCTTCTTTGGAAAAATGTCTATTCAAGTCCTTTGCTCATTTAAAAAATCAGATTGTTAGTTTTTTCTACTGAGTTGTTTGAGTTCCTAACGTATTTTGGAAACTAATCTTTTTCCCAATGTTTTCTTATAGAAGCTTTATAGTCTCACCTTGCATTTAAGTTTTTAACCATTTTGATTTAATTTTTGTGTATGGTATAAGACAAGGATCCAGTTCTACTCTTGCATGGAGATATCCAGTTTTCCCAGCAGCATTTGTTGAAAAGACTGTCCTTTCCTGATTGTGCATTCTTGGCACCCATGTCAAAGATCAATTGACTGTATATATACAGATCTATTTCTTGGCTCCCTATTCCAACCCATTGGTCTTCTATGTCTATTTTTATGCTGTTTACATACTATTTTAATTACTATAGCTTTGTAATATATTTTGAAATTAGGAAGTGATGCCTCTAGCCTTGCTCTTTCTTCTCAAGATTGTTTTGGCTATTCAGGGTACTTTCCAATTATATATGAATCTTAGAACTGTTTTTTCTCTTTCTGTAAAAATGTTATTAGGATTTTTGTGGAGATTGAATTGAATTTGTAGATTGCTTTGAGTAGTGTACATATTAAGAGTTCCAATCTATGAACACAGTATGTCTTTCTATTTACTTGTGTCTTTTTAAATTTCTTAAATTAATGTTTTGTAGTTTGCAGTGTGTCTTTTACCTCCTTGGCTAAGTTTATTCCTAAGTATTTGATTATTTTTGATAATGTTGTAAATGGGATTGGCTTCCTAATTTTCTTTCAGACAGTTTATTTTTGGTATATAGAAATGCAATTGATTTTTACATATTGTTTTTTATCACACTACTTTGCTGAATTGACTTATCAATTCTAAGAGGTTTTTGTGGAGTCTTTAGAGTTTTCTGTATATTAGATCATGTCTAAACAGGTACAATTTCATTTCTTCCTTCTGAACTTGATGCATTTTTTGTATTGATCTTGAATAATCATTCTGGGCAGGACTTTCATTACTATGTTGAATAGAAGTGGAAAAAGTGAACATCCTTGTTTTTTTCCTGATATTAGAGGAAAAGCTTTTAGTTTTTTACTTTTGAGTATAGTGTTAGCTGTGGGATTTTCATATCTGGCCTCAATATGTTGAGGTAACTTCCATCTCTTCCTAGTTTGTTGAGAGTTTCTAACATGAAAAAGTGTTGAATTTTATCAAATTATTATTTTTAAATCTATTGAGATGATTATGTGATTTTTATCTTTTATTCTATTAACTGTATCACATTAATTGATTTTCATATGTTGAACCATCCTTGCAACTCAGGGATAAATCCCACTTGGTCATGGTGTATGATCCTATTAATTTGCTGTTAAATTTGGTTTGCAATTATTTTGTTGAGGATCCTTGCATCTATATTAATCACGGACATAGACCTGTAGTTTTCTTTTTGTAGTGGCTTTGTCTGTCTTTAAATTTACATAATGCTGGCCTCATGAAATGAGTTTGGAAATATTCTCTCCTTTTTGATTTTTTGGGAAGAGTTTTAAAATGATTGGTATTAGTTCTTCTTTAAATATTTGGTAGACTTCAGCAGCAGAGTCATCAGGTTGGAGGCTTTGCTTTGTTGGGAGTTTTTTTTATTACTGATTCAATCTCCTTATTCACTATTTGCCTGTTTCAATTTCCTATTTCTTTCATGATGCACTCTTGGTAGGTTGTATGTTTCCAGGAATTTATCCATTTCTTCTAGGTTATCCAGTTTATTGGTGTATTTTTTCTCACAGCAGTTTCTTATGATCTGTGGATTTCTGTGACATCAGTTGCACTGTCTTTTTTATTTCTGTTTTTGTCTTCCTTCTTCTTAGTACACTGTTTGATTTTTAAATGTTAAAACAATTTCACATTCTTAGGATAAACCCCCTTGGTCCTTGTGTGTTATTCTGTTTACATAATGCTGTAATTTATTTGCTAAAATTGCATTTTTTCAACTAATGTCATGAGAGATATTGTCTCTAGTTTACTTTTCTTATAATGTCTGCCATTTATATCAGGGTAATGCTAATTTCATAGAATGAGGTAGGAAATAATTACCTTCTCAAAAATTTTCTATGAAGAGTTCATTTAAAATTAGTATTACTTGTTAAATATTTCATATAATTCACTAGCAAAGCCACTTAAGCCTGGCATTTTCTTTATTTGAAGGTTTTGTAACTACAAATTGTATTTCTCTAACAGATATAGGGCTATTCAGATTATGTATTTCTTCTTGAGTAAGCTATGGTAGTTTGTGTATTTCAAGGAGTTCATCTATTTTATGACAATTGTGGAAATCATTGACATGAAGTTATATATAATATTTTATTATGATTCTTTTAACATCTGTAAAATCTATAATCATGTCACCTTTCTCATTCCTGCTACTGGCGTTTTTTTCTTCTAATGCCTGATTAATCTGGCTAGATTTATCAGCTTTCTGTTGGTTTCTGTTAACATGGTATGTATTTTTTAACCTATTTGTTTCTTTATATATAAAGTGTATTTCTTGTAAGCAGCATAGAATTGGGTCTTCCTAAAAAATTTATATGACAACTCTTGACTTTTAATTGAGGTGTTTAAACCATTTACATTTAATATGATTATTTATATAGTTAGGTTTGAGTTGATAATTTTGATTTTTGTTTTTCTATCTGTTCTTTTTTCTTCTTTTCTTCCATTTGGATCAAACATTTTTATTACATTTCATCTTCCTTTCTGGCTCATTAACTATGTAAATCAAAAGTAAAATTCTAAGCCCATCAACCAATTGAATGGACACCTCCTCTCAAACAAGGGCATTCTTAAGTTAACCTGGAAAATCAGTTCAGGCCATGATGGGTAGCAGAGGTCAGACATGCCATACTATACTCACCTTGCTTTGGAATTCAGGCACAGCTGACCAGCATTTAACATTAAAACAGAGACCTTACGACTGATGAAACAGACTCTTGGTAGCCATTAAGATACCAACATGAAAGACAGCAAGCCCTAAAAGAAATAAACATATTTTACCTCAAAAGATATTTCTTTTCTCTCCTTCTTCTTTTTTTCTTTTTTTTTTGAGATGGAGTCTCTCTCTGTTGCCCAGGTTGGAGTGCAGTGGCATGATCTTGGCTCAGTCACCACAACCTCTGTCTCCCAGGTTCAAGTGATTCTCCTGCCTCAGCCTCTTGAATAGCTGGGATTACAGGTGCCCGCCACCATTCCTGGCTTATTTTTTTGTATTTTTTGTAGAGACGTGGTTTTGCCATGTTGGCCAGGTTGGTCTCAAACTCCTGACCTCAAGTCATCTGCCTGCTTCAGCCTCCCAAAGTGCTAGGATTATAGGCGTGAGCCAATGTGCCTGGCTATATTTCTTAAACATATTTTGAAATGGCCCTGCAAAGCTGTCTTTTGTGGGAAAATCTACCTTCTATAGAAAATCTCCTTTTATTTCCAGGTCTTCTTCCTGATCCGGGAGAGAATTAACTGAGTTTGGTACCTTTTTAAGTCTCATAAGAAATATTTACAATCTATTCTTTCTGAAGCCTGCTACCTGGAGGCTTTATCTGCATAATAAAAACCTTGGTCTCCACATCCCCTTATTTTAACACTTCTATTAATTCCAGGTCTTTAGATAAAGCTTTCAACCAATTGCCAATCAGGAAATCTTTTAATCCACTTATGACCTGCAGGCCACAACCCCCCCACTGCCCCTTCGTCCCCCTTCACATTGCTCCCTGTGATGGTTAATACTGAGTGTCAACCTGATTGGATTGAAGGGTGCAAAGTGTTGTTCCTGGGTGTATCTGTGAGGGTGTTGCCAAAGAAGACTGATATTTGAATCAGTGGACTAGAAGAGGCAGACCCACCCTCAATCTTGGTGGGCACCATCTAATCAGCTGCCAGCACAGCTAAAATAAAGCAGGCAGGAGAATGTGGAAGGACCAGACTGGCCGAGTCTTCTGGCCTTCATCTTTCTCCCATGCTGTATGCTTCCTGGCCTTGAACACTGAACTCCAAGTTCTTCAGTTTTTGGACTCTTGGACCTACACTAGTGGTTTGCCAGGAGCTCATGGGCCTTCAGCCACAGACTGAAGGCTGCACTATCGGCTTCCCTATTTTTGAGGTTTGGGGACTCAGACTGGCTTCCTTGCTCCTCAGCTTGCAGATGGCCTATTGTGGGAGTTCACCTTGTGATGGTGTATACTCCTTAATAAACTCCCTTTCACATATACATTTATCCTATTAGTCCTGTCTGTCTAGAGAACCCTAATTCACCCCACCTTTCCAGACCTAACCAGTGTATGTCTTACATGTATTGATTCATGTCTTATATCTCCCTAAAACATGTAAATTCAAGCTGTAGCCAGATCACCTCAGGCAAATGTTCTCAGGACCTCCTAAGGCTATGTCATGGGCATGTCCTTAACCTTGGCTAAAAAAACTTCTCAATTGATTGAGACTTGTCTCTGGTATTTTTTGGCTTAAAATTATAATTCTTTATTTTGCTAATTTTGTGTTTGCTGTGGGGTAATAGTATATATCTGAAACTTATCACAATCTAGCTTCAAGTGAATTATACCATTTCACATATACTATTCAAACCTTACAATAGTATACTTGCATTTCTCCCCTCTCAGTCTTTACGCTTTCTTGTCATATACTTCATTTGTATATACATATGTTGCAATTACAACACATTGTTATCATTCTGTTTAACCAATTATCTTTAAAAGAAATTTACATGAGGGGAGGTTACAAGATGGCCAAATAGGAACAGCTCCAGTCTATAGCTCCCAGTGTGAGCAATGCAGAAGATGAGTGATTTCTGCATTTCCATCCGAGGTACTAGGTTCATCTCACTGGGGCTTGTTGGACAGTGGGTGCAGCCCATGGAGCATGAGCCAAAGCACGGTGGGGCATTGCCTCACCTGGGAAGCAGAAGGGGCCAGGGAATTCCCTTTCCTAGCCAAGGGAAGCCCTGACAGACAGTACCTGGAAAATCAGGACACTCCAACCCTAGTACTGCACTTTTCCAATGGCCTTAGCAAATGGCACACCAGGAGATTATATCCTGTGCCTGGCTTGGAGGGTCCCATGCCCACGGAGCCTCGCTCACTGCTAGCACAGCAGTCTGAGATCAAACAGCAAGGTGGCAGTGAGGCTGGGGGAGGGGTGTCTGCCATTGCTGAGGCTTGAGTACGTAAACAAAGTGGCCAGGAAGCTCGAACTGGGTGGAGCCCACCGCAGATCAAGGAGGCCTGCCTGCCTCTGTAGACTGCACCTCTAGGGGCAGGGCATAGCTGTACAAAAGGCAGCAGAAACTTCTGCAGACTTAAACATCCCTGTTTGACAGCTTTGAAGAGAGTAGTTGTTCTCCCAGCATGAAGTTGGAGATCTGAGAATGGACAGACTGCCTCCTCAAGTGGGTCCCTGACCCCCAGGTAGCCTAACTGGGAGACACCTCCCAGTAGGGGCCAATTGACACCTCATACAGCCTGGTACCCCTCTGAGACGAAGCTTCCAGAGGAAGGATCAGGCAGCAACATTTGCCATTCTGCAAACGATCAGTAATAACAAACTTCTCCAAGCTAAAGGAGGATCTTCGAACCCAACTCAAAGAAGCTAAAAACCTTGAAAAAAGATTAGATGAATGGCTAACTAGAATAAACAGTGCAGAGAAGACCTTAAATGACCAGATGGAGCTGAATACCATGACATGAGAACTATGTGATGCATGCACAAGCTTCAGTAGCTGACTCAATCAAGTGAAAGAAAGGGTATCAGTGATTGAAGATCAAATGAATGAAATGAAGTAAGAAGAGAAATTTAGAGAAAAAAGAGTAAAAAGAAATGAACAAAGCCTCCAAAAAATATGGGACTATGTGAAAAGACCAAATCTACATCTGATTGGTGTACCTGAAAGCAACGGGGAGAATGGAACCAAGTTGGAAAACATTCTGCAGGATATTATCCAGGAGAACTTCCCCAATCTAGCAAAGCAGGCCAATATGCAAATTCAGGAAATACAGAGAATGCCACAAAGATACTCCTCGAGAAGAGCAACTGCAAGAAACATAATTGTCAGATTCACCAAATTTGAAATGAAGGAAAAAATGTGAAGGGGAGCCAGAGAGAAAGGTCGGGTTATGCAAAAAGGGAAGCCCATCAGACTAACAGCGGATCTCTCGGCAGAAACTCTACAAGGCAGAAGAGAGTGGGGGTCAATATTCAACATTCTTAAAGAAAAGAATTTTCAACCCAGAATTTCATGACCAGCCAAACTAAGCTTCATAAGTGAAGGAGAAATAAAATCCTTTACAGACAAACAAATGCTGAGAGATTTTGACACCACTGGGTCTGCCTTACAAGAGTTCCTGAAGGAAGCACTAAACATGGAAAGGAACAACCAGTATCAGCCACTGCAAAAACATGCCAGATTGTAAAGACCATCAAGGCTAGGAAGCAACTGCATCAACTAATGGGCAAACTAACCAGCTAACATCATAATGACATGATCAAATTCACACATAACAATATTAACCTTAAATGTAAATGGGCTAAATGCTACAATTAAAAGACACAGACTGGCAAACTGGATAAAGAGTCAAGACCCATCAGTGTGCTGTATTCAGGAGACCCATCTCACACGCAGAGACACACATAAGCTCAAAATAAAGGGATGGAGGAACATCTACCAAGCAAATGGAAAACAAAAAAAAGCAGGGGTTGCAATCCTAGTCTCTGATAAAACAGACTTTAAACCAACAAAGATCAAAAGAGACAGAGAAGGCCATTACATAATGTAAAGGGATCAATTCAACAAGAAGAGCTAATTAGCCTAAATATATATGCACCCAACACAGGAGCACCCAGATTCATAAAGCAAGTCCTTAGAGACCTACAAAGAGACTTAGACTCTGACACAATAATAATGGGAGACTTTAACACCCCACTGTCAGCATTAGACAGATCAACGAGACAGAAAGTTAACAAGGATATCCAGGAATTGAACTCAGCTCTGCACCAAGCAGACCTAATAGACATCTACAGAACTCTCCACCCCAAATCAACAGAATATACATTCTTCTCAGCACCACATCGCACTTATTACAAAATTGACCACACACTTGGAAGTAAAGCACTCCTCAGCAAATGTAAAAGAACAGAAATTATAACAAACTGTCTCTCAGACCACAGTGCAATTAAACTAGAACTCAGGATTAAGAAACTCACTCAAAACCGCTCAACTACATGGAAACTGAACAATCTGCTCCTGAATAACTACTGGGTACACAACAAAATGAAGGCAGAAATAAAAATGTTCTTTGAAACCAGTGAGAACAAAGATACAACATACCAGAATCTCTGGGACACATTTAAAGCAGTGTGTAGAGGGAAATTTATAGTGCTACGTGCCCACAAGAGAAAGCAGTAAAGATTGAAAATTGACACCCTAACACCACAATTAAAAAAACTAGAGAAGTAACAACAAACACATTCAAAAGCTAGCAGAAGGCAAGAAATAACTAAGATCAAGCAGAACTGAAGGAGATAGAGACACAAAAAACTCTTCAAAAAATCAAAGAATCCAGGAGCTGGTTTTTTGAAAAGATCAACAAAATAGATAGACCGCTAGCAAGACTAACAAAGAAGAAAAGAGAGAAGAATCCAATAGACGCAATGAAAAATGATAAACAGGATATCACCACCGATCCCACAGAAATACAAACTACCATCAGAGAATACTATAAACACTTCTATGCAAATAAACTAGAAAATCTAGAAGAAATGGATAAATTCCTGGACACGTACACCCTCTCAAGACAAAACCAGGAAGAAGTTGGATCCCTGAATAGACTAATAACAGGCTCTGAAATTGAGGCAATAATTAATAGCTTACCAACCAAAAAAAGTCCAGGACTGGATGGATTCACGGCCAAATTCTACCAGAGATACAAAGAGGAGCTGGTACCATTCCTTCTGAAACTATTCAAATCAATAGAAAAAGAGGGAATCCTCCCTAACTCATTTTATGAGGCCAGCATCATCCTGATACCAAAGCCTGGCAGAGACACAACAGAAAAAGAGAATTTTAGACCAATATCCCTGATGAACATTGATGCAAAAATCCTCAATAAAATACTGGCAAACCAAATCCAGCAGCACATCAAAAAGCTTATCCACCATGATCAAGTAGGCTTCAACCCCGGGATGCAAGTCTGGTTCAACATACACAAATCAATGAATTTAATCCATCATACAAACAGAACCAAAGACAAAAACCACATGATTACCTCAATAGGTGCAGAAAAGGCCTTCGACAAAATTCAACAGCCGTTCATGCTAAAAACTCTCAATAAACTAGGATTGATGGGATGTATCTCAAAATAATAACAGCCAATATCATAGTGAATGGGCAAATACTGGCACAAGACAGGGATGCCCCCTCTCACCACTCCTATTCAACATGGTGTTGGAAGTTCTGGCCAGGGCAATCAGGCAGGAGAAAGAAATAAAGGGTATTCGATTAGGAAATGAGGAAGTCAAATTGTCCCTGTTTGCAGATGATATGACTGTATATTTAGAATACCCCATCGTCTCAGCCCCAAATCTCCTTAAGTTGATAAGCAACTTCAGCAAAGTCTCAGGATATAAAATCAATGTGCCAAAAACACAAGCATTCCTATACACCAATAACAGACAAGAGAGCCAAATCATGAGTGAACTCCCATTCACAATTGCTTCAAAGAGAATAAAATACCTAGGAATCCAACTTACAAGGGATGTGAAAGACCTCTTCAAGGAGAACTACAAACCACTGCTCAACCAAATAAAAGAGGACACAAACAAATGGAAGAACATTCCATGCTCATGGGTAGGAAGAATCAATATCATGAAAATGGCCATACTGCCCAAGCCAATTTATAGATTCAGTGCCATCCCCATCGAGCTGCCAATGACTTTCTTGACAGAATTGGAAAAAACTACTTTAAAGTTCATATGGAACCAAAAAAAAGCCTGCATTGCCAAGACAATCCTAAGTCAAAAGAACAAAGCTGGAGGCATCACACCACCTGACTTCAAACTATACTACAAGGCAACAGTAACCAAAACAGCATGGTACTTGTACCAAAACGGAGATATAGACCAATGGAACAGAACAGAGCCCTCAGAAATAATACCACACATCTACAACCATCTGATCTTTGACAAATCTGACAAAAACAAGCAATGGGGAAAGGATTCCCAATTTAATAAATGGTGCTGGGAAAACTGGCTAGCCATATGTAGAAAGCTGAAACTAGATCCCTTCTTTACACCTTATACAAAAATTAATTCAAGATGGATTAAAGACTTAAATGTTAGACCTAAAACCATAAAAACCCTAGAGGAAAACCTAGGCAATACCATTCAGGCCATAGACATGGGCAAGGACTTCATGACTAAAATTCCAAAAGCAATGGCAACAAAAGCCAAAATAGACAAATGGGATCTAATTAAACTAAAGAGCTTCTGCACAGCAAAGGAAACTACCATCAGAGTGAACAGGCAACCTACAGAATGGGAGAAAATTTTTACAATCTACTCATCTGACAAAGGGCTAATATCCAGAATCTACAAAGAACTTAAACAAATTTGCAAGAAAAAATCAAACAACTCCATCGAAAAGTGGGCAAATGATATGAACAGAGACTTCTCAAATAAGACTTTTTGCAGCCAACAGACACAAGAAAAAATGCTCATCATCACTGGCCATCAGAGAAATGCAAATCAAAACCACAATGAGATACCATCTTACACCAGTTAGAATGGCCATCATTAAAAAGTCAGGACACAACAGGTGCTGGAGAGGATGTGGAGAAATAGGAACACTTTTACACTGTGGGTGGGACTGTAAACTAGTTCAATTATTGTAGAAGACAGTGTGGCAATTCCTCAAGGATCTAGAACTAGAAATACCATTTGACCCAGCCATCCCATTACTGGGTATATACCCAAAGGATTATAAATCATGCTGCTATAAAGACACATGCACACATATGTTTATTGCGGCACTATTCACAGTAGCAAAGACTTGGAACCAACCCAAATGTCCATCAATGATAGACTGGATTAAGAAAATGTGGCACACATACACCATGGAATACTATGCAGCCATAAAAAAGGATGAGTTCATGTCCTTTGTAGGGACATGGATGAAGCTGGAAACCATCATTTTAAGCAAACTATCACAAGGACAGAAAACCAAACACTGTATGTTCTCACTCAGTGGGAAATGAACAATGAGAACACCTGGACACAGGCCCCCATCACACATTGGGGACTGTCATGGGGTGGGGGGAGGAGGGAGGGATAGCATTAGGAGATATACCTAATGTAAATGGCAATTTCATGGGTGCAGCACACCAACATGGCACATGTATACATATGTAACAAACCTGCATGTTGTGCACATGTACCCAAGAACTGGAAGCATAATTTAAAAATAATAGTCACAATAAAAAAGAAACTTACATAATAAGAAACAAATATTTACTCATGTAGCTATAATTCCTGATGCTTTTCTTTCCTTTGAATAGAGGTAGATTTCACTGGGTACCATTTCCTTCTGCCTGAAGTATTTCCATTAACGTTTCTTTGTGATATGGTTCTGCTACTGATTTCTTTTAGCTTTTGCATGTCTGAAAATTTCTTTATTTTGCCTTCAGTTGTGAAAATCTGATTTCCCTGAGTACAAATACTATAGAACTATTTCAGTACTTTTATTTTCTTTCAGTATTATAGAAAAGCTATACTTGTTTTCTCGACTGCATTTCTTTCAATGAGGAATATGCTTTCATTCTTATCTCATTCTTTGTTAGTTTGTATCTCATGTGCTCCACATCTGGATGCATTTAACGCTGTCCATCAGTAGTCTTAAACAATTGGACTTTAATGTGCCTTGTAATTTTGTCATGTTTGAGTTTATTGAGATTTTTGGAATTGTGAATTTGTTGTTACCATGAAATTTGTAAATATTCAGCCATTGTGTACTCAAATATTCGTTGGTTTTTTTTTGTTTTTGTTTTTGTTTTTTGAGACTGAATCTCGCTGTATTGCCCAGGCTGGAGTGAAGTAGCACAATCTCGGCTCACTGCAATCTCCGCCTTGCAGGTTCAAGCAATTCTCATGCCTCAGCCTCCCAAGTAGCTGGTATTACAGGCACCCACTATTACGCCCAGCTAATTTTTGTATTTTTATTAGAGACAGGGTTTCACCATGTTGGCCAGGCTGGTCTTGAACTCCTGACCTCAAATGATCCACCCACCTCAGCCTCCCAAAGTGCTGGGATTACAAGTGTGAGCCACTGCACCTGGTCTTCATTTTTATTATTCTCCTCTTTACTAGTTTTTGGGAACTCCAATCTTACATATATTTAGCTGTTTGCAGTTTTTCTAGCTTACTGATTCCCACTTCATCATTTTCAGTCTTTTTCTAAATCTGTGTGTGACATGTTGGGTAGTTTCAGTTGCTATGATTTTTATTCATGAATCTTTTCCTTTGCAATGTTTAATCTGCTCTTAATCGAATCCAATGAATTTTTATATCAGATACTGTATTTTTACCTTTAGAAGTTTTATTTTAGTGTTTGTATCTTCCATGTCTCTCCTTAATGTATATAGCTTTTCATGTACCTTCTTAAGCAAATGGAGTACAGTTACAATAGCATTTTTAAGCCATTCATAATTGAAGTGATTGTTGATATAGATGGAGTGATATCTACTATGTTTGTCATTGTTTTCTGCTCACTGAATTTGCTGTTTGTTGTTTCCTACTCTTTTTCTGTTTTCTTTTTAATTGACCATTTTATATGATTCCATTTTATTTCCTTTCTTAGAATAGTAATTCTACCTCTCTTAAAAAGATTTTTAATGGTTGCTCTACAGTTTACAATATACGATTCTGTACTCTCAGTCCACATTCGGATGTCATTATACTACTTTGTGTACAGTATAGATACCTCATACAGAGTATTCTCAACTTCTCTCTCCTGTCCCTTGTAATACTGCTATCATTAATTGCCCTTATCCATATTTGATAATCATGCAATACATTATTTTTAAATGTTATGCTTTACATAGATTAAGAATAAGAAAAATAAAAGATTTAATTTTAATACCATTTATTCCCTCGCCAATGTATTGCTAGGCATTCTTCATTTCTGTTACTGTATTTTTATTTCTAGAATTTTCTTTCTTATTGTGGTAAAATATACATAACATAACATTTATCATTTTAACGATTTTTCAATATTCAATTCAGTGGCATTAAGTGTATTCACATTATTGTGCAATTATCATAACTATCCACCTTCAGAACTTTCATATCATCCCCAAACTGCCCATTAAACAATAACTCCTCATTCATCCAACCCTCTCCCCAGGCCTTGGCAACCACTCTTCTACTTTTTGTGTCTGAGTTTGAATATTCATGTATCTCATGTAAGTGTAATCATAGAATATTTGTCCTTTTATGTCTCATTTATTTCACTTAGCATAATGTTTTCAAGGTTCATTTATGTTGTGGGCTGAATCGTGTATCCCTAAAATTCACAGGTTGAAGTCCGGACTCCCAGTACCTCATAATGTGATATTTGAAGAAAGAACGCTTAAAGAAGTAATCAAGGTAAAATGAGGTCATAGAGATGGATATGAAGCTAATATGAGTCGTGTCATATTGAAGAGATTAGGACACAGATACACACAAAGGAACCATGTGAAGACAGAGGGAAAAGACAAATACCAATAAACCTTGGAGAATCCGGGCACGGTCTGTAATTCTAGCACTTTGAGAGGCCGAGGCAGGCAGATCACGAGGTCAGGAGATCGAGACCATCCTGGCTAACACAGTGAAACCCCGTCTCTACTAAAAAAATACAAAAAAATTAGCCTGGGCATGGTGGTGGGCACCTGTAGTCCCAGCTACTTGGGAGACTGAGGCAGGAAAATGGCATGAACCTGGGAGGCGGAGCTTGCAGTGAGCCGAGATCGTGCCACTGCACTCCAGCCTGGGCGACAGAGCGAGACCCCATCTCAAAAAAACAAAACAAAAACAAAACAAACAATCAAAAAAACCTTGGAGACAGGCCTCAGAAGAAACAACCTTGTTGACACATATGATTTTGGACTTGCAGCTCCAGACTGTGGTAAAATAAATTTCAGTTGTTTAAGCTGCACAATCTGTGGTACTTTGTGATGGTAGCCATATCAAGATAATTCTTTTTAAGGCTGAATGATATTCTATTGAATGTTTATTCATTTATTCATTGATGGTCATTTGCATGGTTTTCATCTTTTGGCTATTGTGAATAATGCTATTATGAATATTGGTGTACACACATCTGTTGAGTCTCTGCTTTCAATTCCTTTGGATATATATCTGGAGGTAGAATTGGTGAATCATATGATATTCTATGTTTAATTTTTGAGGAACCACCATATTGTCTTTCGTGGCACCTGCACTATCAATTTTTCCATTCTCATCAAAAATGTGCCATCAATATTTTCTATCCTTGCCAACATGTATGATTGTGTCTGTGCATGTGCCCATGTATGTTGGCCATCCTAGAGGGTATGATGTGGTTTTCATTGTGGCTTTGATTTGCATTTCCTTAATGATCCTTTTATGTTCTTATTGGTCATTTTCATTATCTTCTTTGGAGAAATGTCTATTCAGGTCCTTTGCTCACTTTTAAGTTGGATATTTGAGAGTTTTTTGTTGCTGTTGAGTTGTATGAGTTTTTTATATATTCTGATATTAATCCTAATCCGATTTTAGTATTTCTTTTATTTTTCCTTTCTTAGAGTTTCCATCTCTTTTTTTATATCACCTATCTGTTCTTGCATGTGGTCTACTTTTTCCATTAGAGTCCTTAATATATTAATCATGATTAGTTTACATTTTCTGTCTGGGAAAATTCCAATGGTTGTATCATACTTCAGTCTGCTTCTGATAGTGTTTTTTTGCAACTTTTTTTCTTGTCATTTCTCATGCCTTGTAATTTTTTTCTTGTCTGTATTGGGTAATACAGACTGGGGTAAATAGACCTGCAACGTGGGGATTTATAGCTAGGAATTAAGCTATGTTTAGTATTTTCTCTACCTATACATCTAAAATGCTGCAAATTTCTCTGCTGCCCACCTTTTTGTCTCCTCTTGACTTTAGGCTTCCCAAGTCACTGCTCTCCAGAGAGAGTCTGTTTCTTGGAACTCTTTCAGCTATAATTCACTGTAATGCTATGGGATTCTGTTGGGATAGAGGTGTGGTCTAGGGGAAAGAGAGTGCTCTGTAATCTTCCATTTAAATCTCAGTTTTTTAATGTGGCTATGTCCCAGGACTATGAACTTTACAAGTATTTCTGACTCTTCTCCAATGGTGTATATCTTTTCTTATCCCCAGCCCTCAATCCTTTCCCAGGCTACAGAATCTTCAATCTGTTTTTTTGAAGGTCTGAATTCTGTTTTTCCTCGTTAGGTGATACAAGAAGGCTGAAATTGGCTGGAGTGGGAAGAATTTCATTCCACCAACCAGGATAAGGCTCTTACAAAATATTTTCTCCTGGTGGGTATGCTTTTTTTGGAGAAGTTTCTAGGTGTATTTTATAGTGATTCCTCTTCCCCTTTCCAACTATATCCATGAGGGATCTTTCTTAAATCTCCACCCTGAGCCCTGTTGGAGCTCCTACAAGTAAAACCTGTTAAAGTGTTAGGGTCACCCTAAAACTGGGGCCCTTAGAACTAAGAAGTTTCTCCTACTCAAAGTAACTGAAGCAGGCCCCCTTCACAGGCAGGAACTGGAGTGCACAGAGGCACTGGCAGGGGCAAACTCCACTCACTTGGCCCGCCATGCTCCACTCCTCATGGGAGGGGGAGCATGCAGGAGACTGGGTGACAGAGCTGGGGCTAGCGCTATTGGACATTGGCAAGTGCGAACTCCATACCAGCCCCATGACAGCATCTACAGGAGGGTGCCCACAACCCCTGAAGCCCCAGAAGGAGTGTTACGGTGCCCTTTTAGCTTTGCCATCAATGGGCGACTTCAGTGTTAACAGCTCAGTGGAGGCTCAGTGAGACAGCCTTTATACCCGCACTCGTGGCCCCTGAGTTATTGTCTGGCATCCAGGAGGAATGGAGCTGCAAAAATGAATTAAGGATGTTAAATGTGGGGGATTTTATTGCCAATGAAAGTGGCTCTCAGCAGGAAGGGAAGCTGGAAAGGGGACAGAGTGGAAAGGTATTCCTCCACTGAAGTCCAGCCATCCCAGGCCAGACTCCTCTCTGAAGCTATGCTGTCAAGCTGTCCCTCTGAAGTCAAACTCCTTCTCTTCAACATCAAACCATAGTTTCTAAAGTCCAGCTGCTTCTTCTCTTCTCCTCTGTCTGCTGGCTGAGCCTGGGTTTTTCTTTTTTTTTCTTTAATTGAGATGGAGTCTTGCTTTTGTCACCCAAGCTGGAGTGCAGTGGCATGATCTCAGCTCACTGCAACCTCTGCCTGCTGGGTTCAAGTGATTCTCCTGCCTCAGCCTCACAAGTAGCTGGGACTACAGACAGTGTGTGCCACCACACCTGGCTAATTTTTTGTATTTTTAGTAGAGACAGGGTTTTACTGTGTTAGCCAGGATGGTCTCAATCTCCTGACCTCATGATCCACTGCCTCGGCATCCAAAAGTGCTGGGATTACAAGCGTGAGCCACCACGCCTAGCTGAGCCTGGGGTTTTTATGGGCACAGAATGGGGTGGTGAGGCAGGCCATGGGTGGTTTTGGAAAAGGCAACATTCGAGTGGGAAAATGGATGGAAGTTCTCACTTTGGACCATGGTATTAGGCTTTTTGGCTTCAGAGTGGGGTTTTTGCCAAGGACTCACCCTCTCCTGCCCAGAATTTCTCTGCCTCCTGTCCCTATCATATTCACACTAAGCCTCCAATAATGCATCAAAATTACCACTGAAGAGTTTCTACCAGCTTATGGTTTTTGTGGCCTCTGCTTTAGGTAAGCAGGTCTCAGTTGTATATCTCTAGAAGTGCCTATCTCTCTAGATTTTTGGGTAACAGTTTGCCCTGTGACCTCAGTTCTGTGATGGCTTTAAAGAAACGCTTTTTTGTTTCTTCTGGCTCTACTTATTGTAAGAACTGAAGTGACAACTTGCAATCTATTTACACATTGCTGCTCAAGCAAGAAGTTCGACAGTAGCTTTCTAAGTGTTCTTGTCTACTAATTCTATCATCTGTGTTAATTATGAGTCTTCTGTCATGATTGATTTTATCCTCATTATGGATCACATTTTTGTCCCTTGAATTCTTGGTAATTTTTCACTAGCTATCACACATTTTGAATTTTGGTATCTGAATATTTTTATTTAAATATTCTCCAGTGAAACAACTATAACTGGTTTAAATTATCTTAAAAATAACAATCTTTTAAAGTCTCTGAAAATCAACTTAAGAGAATACAGAAAGTGAAAAATTTCTTCATAAAATTCTCAGTAAGAATAGTGAGAATTGGAGACTTGGGACCTGACCTACTCCCTCTCTCTACTCCCTCTCCACTGCTCAGTGTAACACAATCTCTACTCTGGATAGGTATGGCCACAAAGATGGAGTTCTCTCTATCCTCATCTCTCAGTCAAGAGCTATGATGGCTCCTTTGGAGGGTAAGGTCACCAGCATAGCTCATTCTCCCAACTCCTTAGCACAGAGGCTAAATTCCAGGTGAGTGTAGCCAAGAGGTCAGGAGCTTTCTTCTATCCCCCACTCAGAGGCTCCTCTATCCCCCACTCAGAGGCTCCTCTATCCCCCACTCAAAGGCTCCATTTCATGCATGGCAGGGTGAGAATGCTGAGACCTTGATACCTTCACCCCAGCTTGGTCAGAGGGAAAGATTCCAGGCCAGAGAGGTAAGCTGAGAAGTTCAGAGACTACTGCCCTCACCAGCACCTTCCACCCACAAAAACAGCAGTGTCACTTTGAGAAAAATGGGCCACTGTCTCCAGCCCCAGCTCTAGAGAAGTGGCGAAGAGATTTTTTTTCCTGGGGGAGAGGTTATAAAAACAGAGAGCTCTGATGCTCTTCCCAAAGGTTCTGACTTTATTTAAAACAGAGTTAGGGGAAGTTCCACTCTAACGGAACTCTTGAAAACAATGGCGCTTTTGTTGGTAAGCAATTAAGAGGAGGCTTGCAGCTCCATGATAATAAGCCAAACTATAGGCCAGCTAGTTAGGAAGACCAGGTAAAGAGCCAGTCACAAAGACCCCTCCTGGGGTCAGAACAAACTTCAAAATCTACCCCTGAAAAGGAACCCAAATTTAATTGGATTAAACATGGGGAACTTATGGCCCAGGATACTGTCATGCACAAGAAAGAAATCAGCTGGAAATTAGTGCACATTAACAGCTGGGTATGACCAACAGAGTCAGACAGCTTAACAGAGAGAACAGGAAAGGGACATCCTACATGAGTTCTGCTAAAACTACTGTCATCCCAAGGTGACTGTGCCAGTGCCCAAAGCTGTGCCCGTGCCCAAAGCTGTGCCCTCTAAGGAGTGACATTAGAGGCTTGCTACTGTTAGGGAATAGATTTCACCAAAATAGCCCATCCAAGTCACTCAATAACCAAGCAAACAACAAAACAACCAAGCCCCCTGGTCAGGGGAATTAGTATCCAGAGTTGCTAAAATGTATTATTTAAAATATCCAATTTTCAACAAAAAAATTATAAGACATGCAAGAAAATAGAAAAGTATTACCTATAGGTAGGAAAAGAGAAGCAGGTAATATAAACTGCTTATGAGAAGGCCCAGATGTGGGAATTGGCAGACAAAGATTTCAGAGCAGTTATAAATTTTGTTTAGAGAACTAATGGTTACCAGAGACTGGGAAGGGTAATGGGAGGGTGGGGTGAGGGTTGGGATGGTTAATGAGTACAAAAAAAAATAGTTACAATAAATAAGACCTACTATTTGGTAGCACAACAGAGTGAGTACAGTCAATAATAATAGCATATTTTAAAATAACCCATTTCCCATTTGCCCCAAGAATACTGCACTGGCAGTAAGCTGCAACTTTCTTTTTTCCTAAATGCAAAATGGGCTAAAGAGTGTAACCGAATTGTTTGTAACTCAAAGGATAAATGCTTGAGAGGATATATACCTCATTCTCCATGATGTGCTTATTTCACATTGCATGCCTGTATCAAAACATCTCATGCACCCCATAAATATACACACCTACTAGGTGCCCACAAAAATTAAAAATTTAAAAATGTTCAGAGAACTAAAAGTAACCAGGTTTAAAGAGGCATAGATATGATGACAATGGCTTATGAAAAAGAGTGTATCAATAAAGAGAAATTACAAAAAGAATCAAAAATTTTTGAGTTGAAATATACATTAACTGAATCAAAGTTTCACTTGAGTGGCTCAACAGTAGATTTGAACTGGCAGAAGAAAGGAAGAAAGAATCAGAAAACTTAAAAGATAAGTGGATAGAAAGTATACAATCCAACAAACAGAAATGAAGAGGACCTCAGAAGAAGGTGGGACACCATTAAACATACCAGTATATGCATGAAAACACTACCAGAAGGACAAGTGAGAGAGAGAGCAAAAAGCAGAAAAATGTATTTAAAGATATAATATCTGAAAACAATCTACAAAATTCAACAAACCCCAAGTAGGATATACACAAAATGCTTCACACCAAGACACATCATAGTAAAAATGTTGAATGCTACATAGAGAAAATTTTGAAAGTAAGAGAAAAATGGCTCATCGCATATAAGACAACTCCAGCAAGAGTAACACCTAAATTTTCATTGGAGGTTCTAGTAACTAACTGTTAAGTATTGCTTACTCTTGGTATAGTTAAATGAGTACTGATTGTTCTGAATGAAGTTAATCGGATATTGACAGAACTTGATACATTTTCTGGGGTTAGCTTCAAGTACCCAATGACTGAATGCTTCTAATATTATCAAAGGACCAGTACAAAATATTCTGTATCAGTTTATCCTGTTTGTTACATTTCTTCAGATGAAGTTACTCACTTGACTGCCCATGCAGTGCAGTGCTGTGGAAAGAAATATTGTATTCCATATTAACCTCAAAGTAACGGTTTGATAAACAATCGAAATGAGTAATTAAAATATTTGCTTAAAACTATGAGATCTGACAAAGGATTGGAGAGCTGAGGGCTGATCTATGAATCTCCAGTATGGTGTTTTTCAACTCACCATGAGAGGACTAAGGATGGGTCTTGGTTGGGTAAATGGGTATATTTTTGTGGTGGCATTGGAGAAGGTAGAAAATAAAAGAGAATTTATATACAACTCTTCTCTACTTCACAATTTTGTTGTTTCCAATGCTGGATCTGGAAGTCCCTATAATGGGGCTAAAATTACGGTCCAAGTGTCTGGTAATATTACAAAACCAGACAGTATGCCTATTACTTTGACTAATGACAAGAATTCCAAAGAGATTAATGGGGTGGATGATCCTCTGTCTGCATCTCAGCAGCTTGGGACTGCCTGTGCAAATGTTGTGCTGCCTATTGGGTGGAATAGCCATTATTTCTCTGTACTTATCCAATCTATCCCCATATGTGTGCGAATGGACAAATGAAGAAGTCCTGGCATGTCTCATCTTGCTACTGTCACTATAGCCAAATGAGTTACTGACTTCACGAGGAAAGGTTTGTTTTAAAATTAATGATAAATGAGAGAAAAGTGAATCAGGCTGAGAGAAGAGAGCCAGTAAGTGTGTGTTACAAAAGGGAAAAATCAAAGATAATTTTGATGTCCTAAGAGAGGTTTACAACAAGTGAATAATATGCTCTCTCAGCTTTGACTCAGATGCCCCCTGGGGCAAAAGACTGCTAAAACTTTCTCCACTTTAAAAAAATGAAGAAACTGTAAAATGACCAGTCTAATAAATATACTTCCACTATTGATCTATGTCCTTCTAATCAATACACAGATTGGAGCTCAGGCAATGACTAAGTGAAACAATACGAATGTGGCTGTCTCATGTGGTTCTCGTTTCACAGAGAATTCAATTAGTATAAATGTATACTAATAGAAGTATAAATCTCAATTGATGTATCATACAATACAGATAGCTGAAGATCAGGGAGAAAAAAATGTATAAAATACGTGGCACTTCCTGTTGGCATTACAGGGGTGATTACAATTCTTTCAAATCTGTATGTGCGTTTTGATTGCTTATTGATTATATGCTGTTGAAAGCCAAATGATTCTGTCAAACTAAGAGTGATTGTTTTGCTGTAAAAGGCTCTGACCAAAAATTATGGGGGTGGAGTGGACTGCTGTAAAATGTAAGCCTAGCAGACCTGGAATTAGTGTGAACTGAAGTGTTTGCATATCACTGATCATTGGTCAAGGAATAAAACATACTGATTAATAGTGCTGCTTTTCATCCATGAGTCCAAGATGTTTGGGAGCAGGTTTTAACAGTGCGTCAGCAGTGTTTACCATTAACAGTGAGACTGATGATTTATGCCTGGTCTCATTGGAACCTTCAGAGTCCTCTGCTGTTGGGGCTTGTTGCCTAGCAAGAATATGCCTATGTGTCCAGCAGGGTATAAGAGACACCAGCAGAGAATCCATTTTGGGGTTTCTGATGTGTTTTGTGTACACGTTGAATCCTTATGTGATAGTGAAATTGTGTCCATACAACACTTGCACAAGGAAAAATGGAGTTCGTGCATGGCCCTTACCCAGACCCCTTGCTGTGAGGCAGCCTTTGGCTGTGATGTAAATACTGACTTTAATGGTATTGCTATGTTGTACCCTTTCCGTTAATAAATGGTAGATATTTAAGCACTGTCATTTTGGGGCTTGTGAGCCTTCCTTAGCAATTGACTCTTGTTTAATTGCCACTGTTAAAGTACCACATTTTTTTGTAATGTGGCAGTTCTGTAGTTTTAGGCCTTGTGGCCATTTCTCAAGGTGTCACTTGCTTCACTGCCTAGGGAGTTACCTGTCCATAACTGACAGAGAAAACGTAGCTTCAGAGGCCTTCACTTTAGCGTATCCTTTTCTGAGCCCAAACATGATCATGAAGTAGAAAAGCACAATAGGGAAAAACTAGTGAAATCTGAAAAAAAAATGTCTAGTTAATAATGTTATGTTTCTTAGTTATAAAAACATACCATAGTAATATGCTAATAGGGGAAACTGGGTGAGGAGTATATACAAACTATCATTGTAATTTTTCTGTAAATACATTCTCAAATAATTTTTTTAAAAGAGTACTCATCTATACTTTTCTGAAAATTAAGCATGCAGAAAGGCATGCTTTTTGACCCTCAATTCCCTTGGGCACTGTGCAGTAAGCTCAAGTAGCATCATGCTATCAGAGACTAAGAATAAAAAAGAAGGAAAAATATTTCCATAACAGATGGCACCTTTCTGCCAGGAGCGGTAAGTACCTGAGGAAGCTAAGCAGTGCCAGGGCCAGTCCCACACCAACTCCTTCATCATCCCTGCCTTTTTCCTCATGAGCTGCCCAAAGTAGCCCCTCAGTGTCTGATGTGCCAGCCCTGGAGGTGCTGAGATGGTCCTCGTCCGAAGGTGGGCTCTTCTTTCATGGCTCATCTTTGCAGTGATGCTACTCAATTAACTGTTAACAACAGTGTCAAGGAAATACCTGTCTTCTAATTCTAAAGATGCCATCATTCTCCCTCACACTATCCTTGCCCACAATATAACAAGGGATGGGAATTAGAGACATTCTTCTCGGGTCAACTGATTTATTGTCCTCATGCTCAACCTATCAGATTAAACTTGCAGAAAGCAAGATGCTCAGGGCTGGGAAAAACTGTTAATGGTCTAGGTTTTAAAAATGATTTTGTCTACTTTCTTTTCTGTGCTCATCAAACTGTAGGCTAAAATGATGGCACAGTAACTAAATGCTTTCTTGGCTAATATTATGCCACACCCTATTGTTTTACCAAAAGTGAGTCTGCTTTCTCGTACCAGGACTGTACTTCTGGAACAAAGTAGCCCTTTTCATTTCAATTCCAAAACCTGCTGTCTTAGTTTGGTAGAAATACCACCGGTTTGTGATGCAGTGTGAGGAGGCATCATGATGTTGGAGGAAGATATTCCAAACAGGATGCTGAGGCTATACGCATACAACGGAGGAGAGGAGACCACTTGCTTTATAATCATCCTGTGCAAAATGAGTAAGTGGAGTGGGATAAAATAAAAATAAAGGCAAGCAAAAAGTATGTAAGAATCACCCTGTCCTCCCCGACCCCCCACTCCAAACACACAAACACACAAGGTGACTGGGGAAATCTCAGCTATCTCCAAGGTCCTAGAAGAACAGGCAAGACTAGTTTTAGGACAAGACTAATGTCCAGACATAGCAGGCAGCCCAAAATCTAACAGCACTGAGGGAAGCCAACAGAGGACACAATCACTCAGAAAAGGAGGTGGACATGCCCAGTGCAGGTTTGGCTGTTGGCGCCCACTAGAACTCACCAGTGACTTATAACGTTTATATACAGACTAAAAGATCTTCCACAGAGCTCAGACTATTCACATTTATTCATATTCGCCACAGAATTCAAATTATTCCATTTTTAACTTCACATTCTGCAGTGAGTTTTTCTATAGGTAAATATTTTCTTATATATGTTCTATAAAATGTTTGATATTACAAAACAGAAGCTTGGTACGTCAGTTCTAGGTGAATATTTTATCTCCAATTCTAAAACTGACATATTTCCTCAGAAAAAATTACCTAGGAAAAATGTCATTTATTCAAAATATGAAATTTTATTATAATTGATGTTTAATGCAATTCACTTTATGAAGGCTTTTGTGGTTTTCCCTAAAATTTCTGTTTTAATGAAGGCTCCTGATCATCCTGGATGTTGACAAGTTTTCTTCTTCATGTGACATCTCTGATGCACAATAAACTGATTACAGTTTTTCTAAAACTGATTATACTCATAGGGTTTCATCTCTCTAACAGAAAGTTTAAGCTAAACTATGTCCATTTAACTAATAAGCCAAACTTGTAAGAGCTTAACAGACTATAAACTTAACTCTTGCTTTAAAGCAACAAAAACAAAACCCTAGTGAAGACCTGGAAGTGAATTCTGTTCGTTTTTCAGACTCTAGCTTCCTTGACCTTGTGCTCTATGGTTTTCAACACACAGGACCCAAGTTTGCTGCAGAAATAACCTCCAATCCATCTTATGAACCAGGAAGACTTGAGGTGGTTTTTTTTTAAGGACCAAGAGTAAATCTAATACATATCATTAGCACCACATCCCATGGTCAGCCTCACCTGAATAAATGGCATATTGGGATTTTTCGACAAGCTATGAGCCTAATGGAAAAGGAAATGGATAAGGGAAACAAGTTCTTAGCCTATGTCACATGAGTTTCTGCACTACATGTTAAACGTGGTAAGGTATGCATTCCCTCAGGACTTCCCAAATACATTACATGCTAGGGTTTTCTCTCTGGTATGCATTCGGGTGTGATGTACCCTAAGAGCTGCCTTACGGACAAAAGTTTTCCCACATTCATCACATTCATAGGGTTTCTCCCCTGTGTGAATTCTCTGGTGTACTCTGAGAGTTGAATTTTGGGCAAAAGCTTTCCCGCATTCATTACACTCATAGGGTTTCTCCCCTGTGTGAATTCTCTGGTGTGCACTAAGGTGTGATTTCTGGGAGAACGTTTTCCCACAATCATTACATTCATAGGATTTCTCCCCTGTGTGAATTCTTTGATGTACTCTGAGGGTTGAATTATGGGCAAATGGCTTCCCACATACATTACATTCATAGGGTTTCTCCCCTGTATGAACTCTCTGATGTGCACTAACATATGACTTCTCAGAGAAGGTTTTCCCACATTCACTACATTCATAGGGTTTCTCCCCTGAGCGAGTTCTAAGATGTGCTCTGAGATGTGACGTCTTGGAGAAAGTCTTCCCACATTCATTACATTCATAGGGTTTCTCCCCTGTGTGAATTCTGTGATGTGCCCTGAGGGCTGAATTATCAGCAAACGTTTTCCCACATTCATGACACTCATAAGGTTTTTCCCCAGTATGAATTCTCTGATGTGCACAGAGGTGTGTTCTTTGGGAGAAAGTTTTCCCACATTCGTTACATTCATAAGGTTTCTCCCCTGTGTGAATTCTTTGATGCACTATGAGGGCTGCCTTATAGACAAAAGTTTTCCCACATATGTTACATTCATACGGTTTTTCCCCTGTGTGAATCCTCTCATGTCCAGTGAGGTATGACTTCTGGGAGAAAGTTTTGCCACACTTGCTACATTCATAGGGTTTCTCCCCTGTGTGAATTCTCTGATGTGTACTGAGGCGTGTCTTCTGGAAAAAAGTTTTTCCACATTCACTACATTCATAGAGTTTCTCCCCTGTGTGGATGTTCTGATGTGCTCTAAGGGCTGAATTATGGGCAAACGTTTTCTCACATTCATTACATTCATAGGGTTTCTCCCCCGTGTGAATTCTCTGATGTATTTTGAGGGCTGAATTATGGGCAAAAGTTTTCTCACAGTCACTACATTCATAGGGTTTTCTACCTGTGTGAATTCTCTGATGTGCTCTCAGGGCTGAATTGTAGGTGAAAGATCTCCCACATTCACTACATTCATAGGGTTTCTCCCCTGTGTGAATTCTTTGATGTGCCTTGAGAACAGAAATATGGGCAAAAGACCTTCCACATTCATTACATTCATAAGGTTTCTCCCCCGTGTGAATTCTATGATGTGCTCTGAGGGCTGAATTATGGGCAAAAGTTTTCTCACAGTCACTGCATTCATAGGGCTTCTCACCTGTATGAATTCTTTGATGTGCTCTCAGGGCTGAGTTATAGGTAAAAGATTTCCCACAGTCATTACATTCATAGGGTTTCTCCCCTGTGTGAACTCTCTGATGTACATTGAGGTGTGTCTTGTGAGAGAAAGTTTTCTCACATTCAACACATTCATAGGGTTTTTCACCTGTGTGAATTCTCTGATGTGCTCTGAGATGTGAAGTCTTGGAGAAAGTTTTCCCACATTCAATACATTCATAGGATTTCTCCCCCATGAGAATTCTCTGATGTCCTTTTAGATGTGATGTCTTCCCATATTCACTGCCACCACAGAGTTCCATCTCTGCATCTGTTTTCTGGTGTCCTATGAGGGGTGACTTGTAAGATCTCACACAGCCATTGTTATCACAAGGTTTCTCTTTTGTGTGAATTCTCAGATGTTTGCTGAGGTTTGAATTCTGACAGAAAGCTTTCCCACATTCACTCCATTCATAAAGTTTGAATCCCACATAAGTTCCAGGATGCTGAATGGGATGTGAACTTGAACAAAAGGATTTTGCACATTCCTCATATTGGTAAGGTTTCTCTCCTGAGTGGGGCCTCTGATGCTGAATGAGGTGTGCTTTCCGGTAAAAGGATTTTCTGCATTTCCCCTGCTCATCAGAAAGGTAGAATTTATCTTCTGTGTGAATTCTCTGATGTGCTGTAAAGTCTAATTTCTGGTAGAGGGCATTTGTACATTCATTATGTTCACCAAATTTATCTCCAGTTTGTGTTTTCTGATGTACTATATGGGCTGAGCTCTGGCTAAAATTTTCTTCACATTTATTGCTTTCAAAAGCACTCCATCCTGTAATAGTTCTCTGAGATTGAGGGAGGGGTGACTTCCTACTGAAATTAATCCCCCTTTCATTACACTCATAGTGTGTCATAGCCATGTGAACTTTATTGTATTCAATGGCGGTGGTTTTGTCACAGGATGTCCCATATTCATTAAGATCAGAGCATTTCCCCCTTGTGTCAGTTCTCGTGTGGTTGAATAAAGTGGTTTTATCAAAGTTTTTTCTAAATTCATCATCCTTACAGGACTTTTCTCCTGTTAGAAAACTCTCAGGTGTAATACAAATTGTCTTATCATGTAAACCTTGTCCACATCCATCACATCCAAAAGATTCCTCCAAAGTTTGAAATTTCCAATGCTGATCTTTCTTATAACTGAAAGCTTTCACATTTTCACCATGTTCATAAGATTTCTCTCCAGCATGAGCTTTCTCATGCTTAATATCAAGCTGCAATTTCTCACACACATTCATGTATTCAGTCTTCTTTCTTGAATATTTTGTTTCACTTATAATTAATTCAGAAGCAATTGGCAAATTCATTCTATGTGAGTCACATTTACAGGGTATTTTTTCTGAAAACTCTGGAGCTATTTCCAGATTAAATGGTTTTTCTAAAACTTTCTGTCCTTCCTTACTCAATGTTTTGTCAGCGTCATTGATGAATATTTCTTGCCACAGAGGTTTTTCTTGTTTTTCCCGGATCCCTTTGATGTGATCAACTTTAAAATATCCTAAAATGAGAAAAATTGAAAATATACTATAAATCTTACATTTCTCATGGAGAACTTATACTCATATTTTGATTTTGGTTTTGGTTTTTGAGATAGGGTATTGCTCTGTCACCCAGGATGGAGTGCAGCGGCGTGATCATAGCTCACTGCAGCCTTGAACTCCTATGCTCAAGTGCTCCTCCCACTTCAGCCTCCCTACTAGGTGGGACTATAGGGATATGCCACCATGTCCTGTTAATTTTTTTTGTATTTAGTGGAGACAGGGTCTTGCAACATTGCCCAGGCTGATCTTAAACTCCTGAGCTCAAGCGATCCTCCTGCCTTGACCTCCCAAAGTGCTGGGATTACAGGCATGAGCCACTGTGCCCGGCCCATGTTTTGTTATGTATTTTATTCTATTGTTTCTGGTCATGTTTCCAAATATTAATTCATCCACACAGACAGATTCTCTCCTCATCCATGCTGTTTATAAAACAGGATTTCCAGGGCCAGTCAAGGTGGAGCAGTAATAATCCCTTTCCTCCCACATCTTCCCTCTTACAATTAAAAATCCCTAGAGAAAAAACAAAACAACACAAAAAAATTAACTATTAGGCTATTCTATATCCTAGACTGGGCGCTGAAGAAACCTACAATCCTGCACTGACAGGCACAGACAAAAAGAGCACAAAGAAAAGCCTGCTCCTTCCAGCCAGAGGTCTGAGAAAATGGTGTTCTAACAGAATAGGAAACACTTTTGATGTTTTCTCATGCTCAGGCCAAACCAAAATGATACACTCCTGTGGTTCCATGGAGGCTGAGCAGGGAGCTAATGTTCCCTGCTGTAGATACACAGGATCTGCATGCTCTTATATGTTTTCTTCCATGAGCCATGAAGAATGCTGAGAAAGTTCCATTCTTGGGATATGCTAGGAGATGGTCACAGCAGCCACTACCAAAATTCTGCCTAGAACCAAATTATTATCTAATTTATGGAACAAATGTCTTAATCTGCAAGGGCAAGAATATAATAAGTTGTTTTAGGGCACTGACAGGAACTGATAGCAGCTATGGGAAGGAAAGAAGAAAAAAAGAAGCACAGAAGGAAGAGCAGAGGCAGGAATACACAGTAGGCCCAATACTCAAGCAGAAGAGATAAGATAAAGTAGCACTTGCGATAACCATTGCTTCAAACCTGAAGACACAATGCATTCAACAGCTGAATTCACATTCTTCTCAAATGCACATGGAACAATCATCAAAACAGACTATATTCTAGACTGTAAGACAAACCTTCACAAATATAGAAGAAATAAATTATACAGAGGATGATCTTGGGCCACAGAGAAATTATACCAGAAATCAGTAAACACAAATTTATCTGGAGAAATACAAAAGAACTGTAAGTTATACATTCCTGATTAACCCATGAGTGAAAGAAGAATTCTCAAATGAGATTATTTTGAAGTGAATGTAAACAAAACAACATAAGAATACAGAAATTTGTGGATGCAGCTAAGGCAGTACACAGAGATAAATTTGGGGCTTAAATTTTTTTGGCCAGGCGTGGTGGCTCACGCCTGTAATCTTTGAGATTACACTTTGAGAGGCTGAGGCGTGTGGATCACAAGGTCAGCAGTTTGAGACCAGCCTGACCAATATGGTGAAACCCCTTCTCTACTAAAAATACAAAAGTTAGCCGAGCATGGTGGTGCACACCTGTTAATCCCAGCTACTCAGGAGGCTGGGGCAGGAGAATTGCTTGAACTCGGGAGGTGGAGGTTGCAGTGAGCTGAGATTGCGCCATGGCACTCCAGCCTGGGTGACAAGTGAGACTCTGTCTTTAAAAAAAAAAATTGTATTTGAAAAGAAAGATCTCCAGTCAGATGCTTGTTTCCCCCTTAGGAAACTAGATAAAGACAGGACATTAAATTGAAAGAAAGTAGAATGACAAAAAAGTCAAACCAAAAGCTTAATTTTTTAAAAAGTTTTTTTTAATGATAAAAACCATCAGAGAAAAAAAAAGAGAAGACACAAATTATCAATACCAAAAATTCAAGAGAGGACTAACTACTAACAGACATTCATGAGATAATAAAACAACACTAACAATAACTCTGTCTTAGTTCGGGCTACTACAACAAATTACGATAGACTAAATGGCTTAAAGAATAAACACTTGTTTTTCCCAGTGCAGGAGACTGGAAGTCCGAGATTAGGGTGCCAACATGACTGTGTTCTTGTGAAGACCTCTTCTGGGTTACAGACTACTCACTTCTTGTTATATCCTTACATGGTGAAAAGTGAAGTAGCTAGCTCTGACGTCGTTTTGTAAGAGCATTCTAATCTCTCTTTTTTTTTAACTATAAAAGCAAACTAACTTTATTTGGACAATCTAAGTGGAAAGAAGGGGCAGGTGAATGTGTATTGTAATCACAGAGAATATATTCTATGTCAAATGTTAAAACATAATGGCAGAATAATCTAAAAGACTTTTTTTCTAAAGGTGCTGTTAGTAAAAAGGATATTTATGACAACATAACATATTAACTTACTTCATTATGATGGAGGATATGTTAACTGAATGTCTAATTTACTCAAATTTTAACTATGTTTGCATATGCAAATAAGGTTTAAGAATGTAATGAAATCTATCTCTATGTGTGTGTGTGTGTGCAGTTCCAAATAACAACTTCTGGACCAAATGGTTTTAATAGTGAATTTTACCAAACATCCAAGGAAGAAATAATACCAATCCTACACAATGTCTTCTAGAAAACAAAAAAGATGGAATATTTCCCAAATCATTTTATAAGGCCTGCCTCATCCTCATAGCAAGATTAGGCAAATACTATTCAAGAAAAGAAACTTTCAGACCAATATCTCCCATAACATAAATGCAAAAATGTCCCGAAAAGTACACCAAAATATATAAACATAGATAATATATCAGTGAAATTTACCTCAAAAATGCCAAACAGTCACTACACTGCAATACTATAAAAACTACAGTTTTTATGCTGCATTTTAGGTCAATGTAATCTCCTATCAGTAGTCTGAAGAACTAAAATCACACAATACATCAATGCCAAAAATTTTAACAAAATTCAAAATCCATTTATTAATTTAATAAAAGTAATCTATAAACAGCCTATAACTAACATTATACTCAAGAGAGACTGAATGTGTTCCCTCTAAGATCAGGAAAAAGACAAAGATGCCCACTACCAGTACCTTCACACAAGATTGCGCTGGAAGGACCAGCCAGTGCAAAAAGGCAAGAATAAAAACACAAAGATAGAGTAAATTTACACAGAAAATAATTTAAAATCAAAAAAGTTCCTTGAACTAATAAGTGTTTTTAGCAAGGGCAGAATCTAAGGCCAATATACAAATCTATGCCTATAAACACACAATGAAGAATTGGAATTTTAAATCACAGAAACAATATTTATCACAGCACCAAAACCAAATTAAAAACAAAAATTAAAAAAGCCTTGTTATCTATGTTTTAAAAACTAAAATACATTGATGAAAGAAATCAAAGAAATAGTAAATAAATCAGTAGGGAAATTTTGTGTATGGATTGGAAGACTGTACGTTGTTAAGATGTCAATTCTCCTAAGCGCTACAGATTCAATGCCACTCCAGTTTAAATGCCAACATGTTTCCTTTGTAAAGATTATGAACCTCATTTCAAAATTTATACAGAAGATGAAAACTGGAGAAGTACTTGACTTCAAAACTTAATAAGCTAGAGTAATCAAGTTAATGTGGTATCGGCATAAGGAAAGACATGTAGATGAATGAAAAGGAATAGAAACTACAAAAATAGACCCACAAATGTACAGCCATCTGTTTTCTAAGAAAGGTGGCAGTGCTATTCAGTGGAGAAGTAACAGTCTTTTCAAAAAGTGATGCTGGAATAACTGGACTCCCTGTTCCAAAAACATTAAGCTTGACACATAACTCAAACTTTCTATAGAATTTAACACAAAATGGATTATCAACTAAGTGTAAAAACTGAAGCTGTAAAACTTCTAGAAGAAAATAGGATTCCTAAATCTGTTACTTTGAGTTTCAAAGTTTCTAGATAGAACAACAAAAGCAGGTTCTGTAAAAGAAAATTAGTAAGTTGGACTTTATCAAAATTAATATTCAGTTTTAGTGAGCCTCCTCCGAAGTTACACTAGTGGGAGTGAGGTGCAGCATCACTGCCTGCTACGTGGGGATGGAAGTCCAGCCCCCCACTGATCTGATGCCCTTGGGGTGGAAGAGGAGGCTTCTACTTTTTTTTTTTTTCCTTCTTTTTGAGACAGTCTCTCTCGTCACCCAGGCTGGAATGGAGTGGCACAATCTCGGCTCACTGCAATCTCTGCCTCCCGGGTTCAAGCGATTTTCCTGCCTCAGCCTCCTGAGTAGCTGGGATTACAGGCACCCACCACCACACCTGGCTAATTTTTGTACTTTTAGTAGAGACGGGGTTTTGCAACGTTGGTCAGGCTGGTCTCGAACTCCTGAACTCAGGTGATCCGCCCACCTCGGCCTCCCAAAATGCTGGGATTACAGGTGTGCGCCATCAGGCCCAGCTGAGGCTTCTACATTAACCCTGGGCATGGGTGAAAGATCAGGAGCCCCACAAGGACTCGACACTAACCACCTTGTATTTTGTCAGGTGCCAAGACCCCTAGTGCATCTTCATTCTTCTTTCCACCCTTCAGTAGTGTAATCTTGGCTCACCATAACCTCCACCTCCCAGGTTCAAGCAATTTTCGTGCCTCAGCCTCCCAAGCAGCTGGGATTACAGGCACAAGCCACCATGATTGGCTAATATTTTTGTATTTTTAGTGGAGACAGGGTTTGCCATGTTGGCTAGGCTGGTCTCAAACTCCTGGCCTCAAGTGATCTGCCTGCCTCGGCCGCCCAAAGTTCTGAGATGATAAGTGTGAACCACTGTGCCTGGCTAGATATTGCATTTTTTAGAAACTGAAGGTTTGTGGCAACCCTGAGTTGGGCAAGTCTGTTGGCGCCATTTTTCCAATAGCAAGTGCTCACTTTGTGTCTGACTCAGCAGTTTTTAGCAAACAAATATTTTAATTAAGGCATGCATACTGTTTTTTAGACATGTTATTGCACATCTAAAAGACTATAGTGTAAACATAACTTTTATAAGCCCTAGGAAACAAACATTGGGTGTAACTTGCTTTATTGTGAAATTTGCTTCATTGTAGTGGTCTGGAACAGAAACTGCAGTATCTCTGAGGCATGCCTTTATATGCAGATATTTAGCTGCACATAGTGGGTAGAGTAGAAAGGAATACATTTACCCCATCCTTCCCCTGGGTAATGCATTCCGTATTTTATTAAATCCTTCCCTAAGAAGAGTCATTAACCTATTCTATATGATCTTCTAGAATATTTCTACTTTTGCTTTGATAATTAGGTCTTAAGCCAACTGAATTTGACTTTTTGTTTTGTTTTGATCTACATGGATACCTCAAGATCCTTTCCTCATTGTTCTCCAGTGTCATCTATCTAAGATGTCTATCAAGTATAAGTTTTTTCTTTTTTCTTTTTTTTAGACAGGGTCTTGCTCTATCGCCCAGGCTGGAGTGCAGTGGTGCAATCTCGGCTCACTGCAAGCTCTGCCTCCCGGGTTCACGTCATTCTCCTGCCTCAGCCTCCCAAGTAGCTGGGACTACAGGCACCTACCACCACGCCTGGCTGATTTTTTTGT
The DNA here is from genome assembly GCF_006542625.1 of Nomascus leucogenys. NCBI lineage: Eukaryota > Metazoa > Chordata > Mammalia > Primates > Hylobatidae > Nomascus > Nomascus leucogenys. The sequence continues at coordinate 44,930,793 of NC_044402.1, read as the reverse complement.
ATTTTCAGTAGAGATGGGTCTCCATCTCCTGACCTTGTGATCCACCTGCCTTGGCCTCCCAAAGTGCTGGGATTACAGGCATGAACCACCACTCCTGGCCTCATGTTTTTCTCTTGAACTTTCTACTCTGTTTCACTAATTTACTAAATCATCCCACCCCCCAGCTCCATGCTACTTAGCTACACAGCACTTTACATAAAGCCTCAATATCTGGTAGAGCAGCAAATCCTCCTGTATCACTTGTTTTTATGAATGAGATTGTGTTTGGTATAGCGTTACCTCTTTACAAATGTATCCTGACTTGAAATTATTATATAGGTGTTTCCTCTCTTTTATCTTTGATAGGGTTAGCTGAAGTTTAATTCATTTTATTTTTCTTGTAAGAAACATTCCATTTTTTTTCCATTTTATTAATTTCTAATTTTACTTTTAAATTCTTCTGTTTGTACTATTGTATTTTTGATACTGTTCTTGCTTAATTTATTAATGAGACTACGAAATTCCTTCTGTCCACTACTTTAGCTATATCTGATGGTTTCTAAATTGCAGTTACAATTATTTCATTACGGAAATCAAATCCAAAATTGCATTATACTATTTTGTATATTGTTTAAAAGGGATACTTTAGAATTTTTTCAAGTGGATTTTTTTCATTTTGTTATTAATTTCTAGATTTACCAAACTAGTTTCAGAGAATACTGTTTGTGTTTATTCTAATTTGTTGGATTTATTAAGGTTTTCTCTTTAGACTAATAGTATACTCTATTTTATCATTATTCCATTAAAACATGAAAGTTTTGTTTTTTGCATTAGCATACATATACACAAATGTATGGTTCACTTTAATACAAATGTAATTTATACCCTCTCTCGGCATATTTATTTAATGTCCATTGTACCTACTGTTTAATCAGATGAGATATATTATGATGTCATAATTCTAGTGAGTTTTAAGTTCTTAGAACTCCATTATTTTATGTTTTAGAAACATTGATATTATATTATTTGGTGCAGTCATTCAAATCCTTAAAGGTTTTCATTTCCCTGTGGTCTTGAATGACAGCTTTTCCTACTTTAATGAATTTCTTGCCTGAATTCAAATCTGCATGATATAGAACACGAAACCTACATTATTTTATCTTTATTGACTCAACTACTTTACTGATCTTTTTTTTTTTTTTTTTTTTTTTTTGAGATGGAATCTCGCTCTTTCGCCCAGGCTGGAGTGCAGTGGCGCTATCTCAGCTCACTGCAAGCTCTGCCTCCCGGGTTCACGCCATTCTCCTGCCTCAGCCTCCCGAGTAGCTGCGACTACAGGTGCCTGCCACCGCACCCAGCTAATTGTTTGTATTTTTAGTAGAGACGGGGTTTCACCGTGTTAGCCAGGATGGTCTCGATCTCCTGACCTCGTGATCCATCCGCCTTGGCCTCCCAAAGTGCTAGGATTACAGGCGTGAGCCACCACGCCCTGCCCAACTTTACTGATCTTTTATAATGATCTATGTTACTTATTTAGGGATATCCTTTTTAGACAATCGATATGATCCAGTAATTTACATTTAGTGACTCAGCAATATCCTTGATCTAAATTATGTCAATCTTTATGTGATGCTATTTGTTGGTATGGCTTCAAACAAAAACCTTAATTGTGCTTCACTTCTAATAAGATGGTTTTACTTTTTTGTTCTAAAAATGACATTGAAAACTATAACTTTGCAAGATTTCTGGAATCATTTATTCGTACAAAGGCTAATAGGCATATAAAAAGATGTCTGATATCATTAGTGACCAGGGAAATTGTTAAGGACTTATTTGTGTCCTTCCCAAATTCTTATCTTGAAGCCCTAACCCCCAGTGTAACTGTATTTGCAGACAAGGCCTTCAAGGAGGCAAAAAGGGTAAAAATGAGGTCACAGGGAAGGACCCTAATCCAGTAGTACCAATATCTTTATAAGAAGAGGAAGAAGCACCAGAGTATTCTCTCTCTCCCACTGCATGTGCACAGAGGAAAGGCCACATGAACACACAGCAAGAAAGTGGCTGTCTTCAAGCCAGGAAGAGACGCTTCACCAGAAACCAACTTATTAGTACTTTCATCTTGGACTCCCAGCCTCCAGAATCATGAGAATTTCTGTTGTTTAAGCTACCCAGCCTATGGTATTTTATTATGATAGCCGTAGCTGACTAATACAGGAATGTACATCAAAACCACAGTGAGATATCACTTCACATCCACTGGGGTGACTGGAATCAAAAAGTCAAATAATAGCAAGTATTGGTGAGGATGTGGAGAAATCAGAACCCCCATATGCTGTTGTTAGAAACAGAAAAATGCTGCATTTAGAAAAACAGTCTGGTGGTTCCTCAGACAGATAAAGACACAGATACCATATGACCCAGCAGTTTCACTCCTAGGAATATACACAAGAGAAATAAAAACAATTGTCCATGCAGAAACCTGTAAATAAATGTTTATATTAGCATTATTTGTAGGTGGAATCCCAAATATCTACTGACTGATAAATGGACAAACAGGTGGTATATCCATACAATGGGACATTATTTGGCCATAAAAAGAATGAAACATGTATTTTATATCAGTCGTAAACATTATGCTAGGCAAAATAAACCAATCACAAAAGACCACATATTATATATGATTCAATTTATATAAAATGTCCAAAATAGGCATATCTATAGAGACAGAAGTAGACTGTGGTTATGTAGGGCTGCAGAGGGCAGGGGGGATGGGAGAGTGATAACTAAAGGGTACAGGTTTCTTTGAGGTGATGAAAATTAACTGTGGTGATGTCTGCATATACAGTCATCCCCTGGTATCCATGGGGAATTGGTTACAGGATTCTCTTAAATACCAAAATCCACAAATGCCCAAGTCCTTGATACAAAATGGCATAGTATTTGCATATAACCTATGCACATCCTTTTGTACACTTTAAATCATCACCATATTAATTATGCTACCTAATACAATGTAAGTGCCATGTACATAGTTGTTACATTGTATAGTTCAGGGAATAGTTACAGGAAAAAAATGTCTATACATGTTGAATGAAAGTGCAATATTTCTTCCCTGAATAGTTTTCATCTGTGGTTGCTTGAAGTCACTGACCTGTACACTTTAAAGGAGTGAATTGTAGGCATGTGAATTATATCTCAATAAAGCTGTTTCAAAAAAACTTTCAAAGGTGCTCTCCCTCTAAAGTCTACATACCCCCGGGGGCTCCTTCTGTTAACGCCCACTCACCTGGGTACCTCTGGTTCAGGAATTCATCATCTAAGGACCATGGCTCTGCTCCTTGCTCCAACTTGTAGATCACCTTGGGTTTAGTAATGCAATATCCTGTAAACAAAATAATTGAGGGTATACATGGACCAGATTCACAGGCTTTTGGGTTTCCAAAGGTAAAAAAAGATATGGCATATTAACTGAGGATGCTCATTTGAAATTTTTAATGGGAAAGTAATGACATGCTGCTTTTGTTTCTGTAAAGGTTTCAACTACTTCAGACCTTTTAATCCAAAGCCCTTTAATCTCTATAAAGGGTCCATGTGTTTTGATACTTTCTAAAAAGGGACATATATTCTCGAGAGAGCCCCATGGTAAGCTGTGCTCACCCACTGAGACGAGGTGGCTGTAGTTCTCCAGCATCACATCTCTGTACAGGGTCCTCTCGACAGGGCCCAGGTGCTGCCACTCCTCCTGGGTGAATTCCACAGTCACGTCCTGGAATGACACTGATGCCTGTAACATTTATCACAACAAATTTAACAACGGTTTGTTCAAGGGTTCAGAATTGGGTGACACAGAAAATATCTTTGAGAGCTACTACTAAAATGAATGGTTATAAAGGCCTATTTTAGACCCAAAATTGTCTTAACATATGTAACTCAATTAAAACATTTTTTAACTTGCCATAATTTCTCTATATATTTATGAATTCTAGGTTTTTGTAAGACAAAAAAATTCAGTGTAAAACAACTTCCTTCCAACCACCTCCTTCCTCCTTCCACATCTCCGCAAATTATCTGGGGTAGTCTCTAGGACATTCACACCCTCCCTGGACATCATCACTGTAAATTCTGGCGGCTAAGGAAGAGATATATGTGAAGTCTGGAGATACCCTCACCAAACTTATGCATAAATAAATGTATAGAAATATATAAGGGTAGAGCAAGTGAAGAGCAGAGAACAGCTACAATAGTTGTAACCGAAGAGACTGGCATAAAAGAACACTTCCTACACTGAGGTCACAGCAATGGATGTAAGAATAGGGATATAAATCACGGAAGAGAAGCAACACCCATTTAATACAATACTTTCCTGTACAGCTACTCAGCTAGCTGTATGAGAAGCTCCTTTTAAAAAAATTTTGTTTTTAATTGACAGAAAGACAAATATTTCAAATTATATCTCACTTATATGTGGAATCTAAAAAGTTCAAACTCACAGATGTAGAGAGTAGAATGGTGGTTACCAGAGGCTGGGGGTGAGGGGTGAGGAATGGGGAAACACTGGTCCAAGGGTACAGAGTTTCAGTTACATAAGAGGAATAGTTTTTGAGCTATTGCACAGGATGATGACTAGAGTGAAAAATAATGTAACGTATATTTCAAAATAAGCAGCTGCTTGGTGGTGCCAAAACTGGTATTTGGGAAAGAAGAAAACATGTGTTAGAAGATTCAGTGAGAGTTCTGTTCATGTTGATACGTAGCTAGAACTGTTCCTTCAACCAGGATACACATGAATTTAGAGCACAGAAGGTAAGATGGAGATGAAGATAAGCATTTAGGAGTCACTAGTAATTTAGGTGGTGAGTAAAGTTAGCAGAGACAGACAGCTCCTTGAGCACATAGGGATTGAAGAAAGAAAAGAACCAAAAACAACACCTGAGGAACCACAAAGCAGAAAAAGTATAGGCCACAGAGCCAGAGATGTTTTCCAAAAAATAACAATAGAATCAAGAGGGGGCAGGGTCTTAGAAATTGAGAAAAGAGAAAGTTTCCACAAGAAGACTTCAAATTCAAATTAGCAAGTGATGGCAGTGAAGATACTGAAGATCCAAGAAAATTCCTTCTTCCATAAAAGCAATGAGAAACCGGCAAAAACTGCAGAATCAACTTTTTCAGAACTCTAGAAGCTACCAAAGGCTCACAGCAATCTGCGGAACATTGGTATGAGAAAAACAGCTGCATCACAGTAAGAACAATGATCTTGTGTCATTTCAACCTGCCCTATTTCCATCCCTCTCACTCCCACACGGCATTAGCTTTGAGAAACATCTGAAACAACAGGAGAATCCAGCAGCCTGGTATCCACTGGATGAGGCAGACTGGGTCACAGGTTGGCCAAAGGCTCATTCCCAGAAAACCCTCATTATCTGACCTAGTCTGTGGTTCCCTGGAAGAGCTGACTTGCAAGGCTGATTGTCTGAATTAAGTCAGAGTTCCCCAGTGTGAAAAGCCTTATTCTTGAAGGCATTTGCCAAAAACATTTAAAGGCAATTGTTTAACTTAGCAGCTACCTGAGGCGGTGTACAACACCTGACATAAGTAACAGCCTAATTGAAAAGCTTTTTAGAAAGGAAAAACTGGAGAATGGGATTTTCCTAAAGCTTTTGAAAAGCTCCTATAGATTCTAGAGACTCTAGGTCACCTACATGCATAGAGCTGAGCATATGCCCAGGGCTGTGATTATGCTCTGGAAAGATGTGAGAAGGCCCTAAGCTGTCACCCTGGGTGACCCTAGGGTTTGGGGTGAACTGGAAGTGAAGGAAGTGAAGGTTAACATGGGGTTATAAATTGCCTGGATGTCTGTTGAAGGAATGCCCCAGCACTCATGAGGCTCTTTGGCAAAGACTGAGAGCCTTACTTAAGGTTTCAGGCATTTAAGAAAATTTCTGCAGACTTCTGCGGCCACACGTGACAATACACACAGGCTCTACTGAATCAATTAAAAAGTCACTAGACAAATTTCAACAACAACCCCTGCAAATTGAGAAAGTTTTCTAGAGTTGCCACCTTATTTTATTTAAAATGTATAGTTTTCAACCAAAAAAATGTAAAACAAGAAAAGAAACAACCAAGTAAGACCCATATGCAGGAAAAAAGTACAATCAACAGAAACTGCTCATGAGGAAACAGGCATTGGACGTAAACAGACCATGACTTTAAATCAACGATGTTACATATGGTCAAAGACTTAAAGGAAACGATATGTAAGGACCAAAGGAAAGTATTAGAATAGTATCTCACCAGATAAAGGATATAAATAGACAGAAACTATAAAAAGGGACCAAATAGAAACTCTAAAGTTGAAAAGTACAAAACTAAAACAAACATTTTACCAAAGACACCTGTTCAACAGCAGGTCTGAACAGGTAGAAGAATGAAGCGACTGGACAACATGCCCACTGAGATCATGCAGTGAGAAACAGAAGGAAAATCACAAGAAACGAACTGTTGGACAGCACCAAGCTTATCAACATATGCCAAATAGACTAACAGAATAGAGACAGAAAGGGTCTAAAACAATATCAGAAGTAGCAATGGCCAAAAAACCCCACAAATCTGATATAAATGATAAATCTACATGCCCAAAATGCTTCACAAACTTTAAGTAGGATAAACTTGGAGAAAGAAATCCACACTGGCTGGGCACGGTGGCTCACGCCTGTAATCCCAGCACTTTAGGAGGCAGGCAGATCACTTGAGGCCGAGAGTTCGAGACCAGCCTGGCCAACATGGTAAAACCCCATCTCTACTAAAAATACAAAAATTAGCCAGACATGGTGGTGAATGTCTGTAATCCCAGCTACTTAGGAGGCTGAGGCACAAGGATTGCTTGAACCTGGAAGGTGGAGGTTACAGTGAGCCGAGATCATGCCACTGCACTCCAGCCTGGGTGACAGAGCAAGAGACTGTCTCAAAAAAAAAAAGAAAAGAAAAAGAGAAAAGAAAAAAGAAAAGAGAAATCCACACCTGGACATGAGAATCAGAGTGTTAAACAGACAAAGAGACAATTGGAAAGCTGCAACAGAGAAACAAGTCATCATATTAAAGGCTGATTTCTAATGAGAAACTATGGAGGACAGAGGGCAATGGAATGACATATTCAAAGTGCTGAAACAAAGACTGTCAACCAATAACCTCTATATCCAGGAAAAATAGAGAAACTGTAATTTTCCCAGGTAAACAAAACCTGAGAGAATTCATCACAGGGAAGACTGCCTATAAGAAATAACAGAGGGAGCGGTTCAGCAAAACTATGGAGACGGCAGTAGGTTAGTGGTTGTTTGGGGCTCAGAGGGAATCAAGTGGTAATTACGGTGTACACAGCTTCTTTCTAAGGCAATAAAAATGTTCTAAAATTGACTGCAGTGATATTAGCACATTATCTGAGAGTATACTAAAAAAAAAATCACTGAATTCTACACTTTAAATGGGTACACGGTAAGATACACGAACTGAATCTCAAAAAAGCGGTTTTAAAAAAAGAAAAAAACAAGGGAAGACAAAATCATTTGGAGACAACAGAGAAGACTAAAGAGCCAAGGACAGAAATTGAGGCTGAGCCGAGTGAAAGGATAAGGAAGGTGGCTCCATGAAGACATCAGCGGGGGAAGGACCGGTGAGGGGCAAGTATCACTAACGGAAATGTTCCAGGACAGAGTGAGACATTGAGGCAAGTGCTGCGGAAAAGCCAAGCAAGTTAAGGAAGAGACCACATCCACTGGATTTGATGATACTCTGGGTAGGGACACTGGAGGTCCCAGGCAAGTGGCAAGAAAAAATCAAGGCATCCCATGAAGAGTTGACGTTAAATGCTAAGTGTGGAAATACCTGAAAGAGAACAGAATTTTGGACCATCTGCTGAGCAACCTGAGTATCATGGGTACTCAAAATATTTATGGAGAGTGATTTTAAAGACATTCAGTTGGTTCATCAGAAAAATGTTAAATTCAACCCTTGCATTGGAGTACTTGAAAAATAGTACTGAATGTGTTCAATTTAGCATTACAATTTCTAATTCTATTGAAGAAGTAATATTCTGTTATTTGGCAATTTATTAACTAAGTCACCTACTTGAAGAACAATAAACACATTTTGTTATCTTTATGTTTATATTCCATGATAAATCAGTTTGCTTTATCTTGCTCATCAATGTAAACCTTTAACTATTATCTGTCTGACACTCCACCATGGCTGTCAATAACCTCAGAAATAAATCTGAAGCTTAATTTGGTAAATTTGTATATCGGAGGATCTGCATCTATCCACATGCCACTTTGCTCTGCTATTCATCTGCATTTCTACATCTTCTATGAATGTGTCTGATCCATTTCTATTTCTACTTTTCCATGTTAATGTACAGACACATAAACCCTTACAAAACCTATCGTAAAATAAATTGGTTTTTAAAAACCGAACTCACCTGAGACATGTTCATTTTCTGCTGCTCCTGGAAGAGTGTAGAGAACTGTGGAGGTTCAGCTGGGGAGGAGGAAAGAGCAATGGGGTCATGAGAGACCTGGTCTACCTCACAGTTCTTACAGAGATGGTCCCTGACATGAGATGGTTCGACTTGATAATGGTTTTACTGCGACACAACCCCGCTGTAATCAAGGAGCATGTAATCCATTCATGTGCCTAAAAAAAAAATAATGCGCTCAGCTGAAGAAAAGGATTCCCAATGCAGAATGTCCCTTTGACTCCTGAAGGACCACTCAAAGATAGCCACACCTGAATATGTGCATCTCTGATAGATTATGTGTGCTTAAACTTACATTTTCACTGAGTAAAGTAATACTGTTTTTTGTTGATTTACTAATAATTATGTTGATTTATTAACAATTATGTTCCCTTTTGACTAAGAAAAAAGTAAAAATAAAAGAAAGGATTAAGCAAGTTCAGGTACACAGAGATAAAGCTATTTACCTTCATTAAAGCTAATGTCAAAGAACTACTCAGCTGGGCGTGGTGGATCACGCCTGTAATCCCAGCAATTTGGGAAGCCGAGGGGGTGAACTGCTGGAGGCCAAGAGTTCCAGACAAGCCTGGTCAACATGGCGAAATCCTATCTCTACTAAAAATAGAAAAAAATAAAAAATAAATAAATTTAAAAATAATTTTTTTAAAAAAAGAACTACTCAGGCTGACTTATTAATCAAGTTCTTACTGTCTTTACACCCAGAATTAGCGCTTCCATGGAAAAAATAAAGATGGGATGTTTTATGCAAGGAATTTCAGGCCTAATATTTTTGGGCTTCCAATATAGGAAATTCTTCCTCTACTACCAGGAAGAGGGAACATTAGTATTACTCTAAATGCCACATGTGATGATGAACACGGTGTGAGAGGGACTCAGAATGTGGAAGAAGTGAAGGCAGAAAGGCAAATAGGCTGCTGTTTGGGATCTGGACAGCTGATTATGTCTTCCCTGGATATCAAGACCTAACCAGCTCTCCGTAAAGTGTCTTTTTCCACTCAGTATGACAGTCACTCATCCCTCTCAACCCCAGGGAATTGCCTTCTGCAAGTTAGTCTACAGCAAAGTCACACGGTCTGTGATGGCTTCTGGATGTGGCGACATCACTAAATCTGATGCATATATTATATAGGGAATCAAGAACTGCCTCTGGGGAAGCAATCAGGACCTGCTCCTTTCTAGAATCTTCTGCCTCTGCTCTGATGCTCTAGAAGAGGTCTCCGTCATATGGGCTGTTCTTCTATGGCAGTAGTCCCTAGGACTCCCTCTTTACTGCCTCATAGGAGCTGCTTTGCTCCAGAGGGGATGGGACTTAGGTCTGAGAAACAAACTCAATTGAAACCTTCACCTAATACCCTAAACCTGACTCTTGAGATTCACTAGAAATGTGCGATCCAGCACTGCAGCCATCAGCCACACGGAACCATTGAACATCTGAAGTTTGGCCAGTGCCACAAGTCGAATATTTAGGATGCAATGAGTTAAGTAAAATAAAGCAGTAAAACTGACTTTGCGTGCCTCTTCTCTTTACTGTAGCTACCGAAAAATTCTAGACTCTTTTTTTTTTCTTTATTGAGACAGAGTCTCACTCTGTCACCCAGGCTGGAGTACAGCAGCGCAATCTCAGCTCACTGCAGCCTCCGCCTTGGGTTCAAGCGATTCTCATGCCTCAGCCTCCCAAGTAGTTGGGATTACACGAGTGCACCACCACGCCCGGCTAATTTTTGTATTTTCGTAGAGATGGGCTTTTGCCATGATGGCCAGGCTGGTCTCGAACTCCTGGCCTCAAG